>NC_134851.1:45164890-45464890 GCF_965363235.1 Mytilus galloprovincialis
AATTGTAACTAATATTTTCAATCATTCAGATATTTTTTATAGTTACTGGACAAATTAATCATTGCATTTAGCCTAGTATAGATTCATGGTGTCAGTTGTGTTTAGTTAATATTGCAGTGAACATTTTTTTATAAAGATATAAATAGTAGAAATATTTAAAGCTACTTAATTAATTTGAAAATTGACACCTTTGTTTTATTGCTTATTTAAACCAAGAATTTGATATAATCATAATAGTAGAACTTTCATAACAATCCCTAAAAAAGGGAAATGTATTACAATGATAAACAAAACATTTTTTTTAAATTAAATTGAAATGAGTCTTGTCAAAATTAAACACATGCCAAACAAGAATCGCTTCAATAAGGTTTTACCTTAGTACAGGTGTGTTTTACAGGTAACAAGAACATTTGTTTTTCTTAAACCCGTGTATTACTTATTTAGTTAATGCAAAATGCCTTGCGATTTAAATTGAATAGGATGGTGTTATTTTGAATGATTGTTATTTATAATTAAATACTCTATGACCAGGTGTAATCTTTTTAATTAGTTTGCCCCAGCTAGCAGGTAAACATTTATACGTCAACAATAATCAGTCTTTTGTTCAATTTTCCACCGCCTCTATAGGAAAAATACACCCTAAGGTTGTCTGCAGTAAAGAGTTCTTGACACAAATACTTTAATAACGAAACGGCAAAAGCTCCAGGTGTGGTCGAGCTGCTTGCTGCTTGGTTTAGGTCATTTTCTGACAGACGAACTCCCTCTGGAATGTCCGCGAATAGGTGCATGGGTACGGATCTTACTGTTGTGGGTGCTGTTGGAGTTGTAGGAAGAAATAAAGGCATGACTGGTGGAATAGAAGGAGTAACTGGTGTATCTGGTCTTTCACCTCTAGTAGGAGTATCAAAGTCTGGGAGCTGGCGTTGGTGGAAAGTTGGAGTTCTTGGCGTAGTTGGAGTAGGAGGTGCTGTCAAACGGAATGATTGCTGTCTTTGCATGGCCACCAGGTATACATTTTCTGATTTTGAGAAAGGATAATACGTTCCATCTCTGTCTGCCTTGCGTTGTACATTTCCAACTGTTTATAAATAGCGGCCAGAGTTTTCTGTATAGTAAATGCAGTTGGTTCTGCTTCTGTTGGAGTAGGTGTTGGTACAATTGGTGAAGTTGGAGTAGGTGTTGGTACAATTGGTGAAGTTGGTGACGGCGCTTCTAGGTGCAACGGCAGTTGTGGAGAGATGGAGGGTGAACGATAGGCATATGGATCGTGAATGCCTTCTTCCATACTGAGTAAAACGGCCTCTTGTCTGGGTTTCTTTGATGTAGTGGTTTTAGGCATTTTTTTTCTTTTGCGTATAACATATGGTGACGCTACTGGTGATGCTACTGGTGATTGCGGTGAGTGTGGCGATGAAGAAGTTGGAGAAGTTACTTCTGAGTTTTCTGTCTCTCTGGTTTTCATCTGGAGATAGTCACCAGTATCTATAACTTCTGCAGATTCAGGGGAACTGGTACTGTTCCCGTACATCACTGGGTATCTGCTGCCTACTCTTACACGACCTTCGGTCATAATCTTAATTCTTGGACAGGTATAACGAATACCATCATCATATTTTACTAAGAAGTGAGAATACTCTCGTGTAGCGGCTCTGGATGACATTGTTAAACTAATACAGCTGATTGTTTGTGCGGTCATATTTATACTTAAATGATAATTTATGATATCAACTCATGTGTTAAAACAACATTCTTTGAAGATAAGATTGATCAAAACAGCTTTTCAATTGAATTTATTTTTAACAATGTACCCAGCTTGTGTGATTACGCTTAAACCAGTTGATATTCGGAATAAAAAAAAATAATAAGGCAAACAATGGTATTAACGGATTAAACATTGATTTTGATTAAACCTGGCTTCTTCTTTAATTGGTTATACATAATTTGATTAGTTATATCAATGGGTCCGATTGCCAGGGTCAAATAAGTGTATTGATTGATGAAAAACTAAAATGATAAGGCTCTAACGGGTATGGAGATGTGGGAATTAATTTTTTTTACAACTTATTTATTTCCCCGATTTTGAAAAATGATTCAGTTAGTAGGATTGAACAATTTGGATGTGTATTTAAAATGTTTCTTTTTTAGAAATTTTTTATGCATTCACAAAAAATAATTATCCTTTTCTGTTTATTCAGCCGTAAATTCTTTCATAAAATGATTCCGCTGATCTAGGTCAAATTCCAGTGATTTACATGAGAAAATAAACGCAGAGGCTCTTACGGGGAATATGAAATCGGAAGAAAAATTAATTTCCAAAGTTTTCAGTGAATAACAATTGTTTTGTACATGACTTATATCTAGCATGATGAAATATCTAACTACGCTGAAATAAACAATTTCAATGTTCATATTTTAGCTAATAAGTAAAAACTAAAATATTTTTTATCCGTAATTTCATTCATTAAAACGGTGAAATATGTTACAGGATGCTATCGTTCATTAATCTATAAAATGTACAGGTAAAATTACAAATTTATCAATCACAGCTACAGATTAATTTACGACCTTCCAACAAGGTATTACACAGGTACATCACTGCAGGGGTAATTACAGTCCGGCGGATGTCCGACTTGTCTGTCTTCTTGTCCCATTGGGACATATATAGGAGCAAGACTTAAAATGTACTGTAGCATGATAGTGTTGAAAGTGGCGTTAAAAAGCAATCAATCAACAAATTAATCAACCAATCATCCATACCGGTACAATTATAAATGCAAGAGAGGATAATTTTGTAGCTATCGTTATTAAATATTTTTAAAATTGACTCTGAGTTCATCGGTGCCTTTTGCAATCAATAGAAATAAGAAGATATCATATGAGTGCCAATGAGACTACTTTACATCTAAGTCATAATGTGTAAAAGGAAACAATTATAGGTTGAATTACTGCCTTCAACACGGAGCTTTTACTCAAACCGAACAGCAAGCTATAAATAAGAGCCACACAATTTGTTTTATCATATTTTCGCCGCTGCAGGGAAATTCCTCAACTAGTTCCTGTATCAATCGATCTTAATCTTCCGCCGAAATACTTGAAACGTTAATTTTTGTTAAAATGCATTGTCTCACTTTATCTTAAAAATGCACTTTCGCTTAAAAGATTAAAGATCTATTTCTAAAACGTAATAAGTTAACTACAGATGCTCATTATGGTAGATCCCGTATATTCATTATTGTAGACCCATCGATAAAAATTCATAATTTGACAATTTTCCATCAATAATATCTGGTGTTATTTTTTCATCTTTAATCAAGGAACAAACATGTCAAGGTCTTTTCTTTTTACATCTCAACCATTTTCCAAACGATAGCTAAAAATTTGATCCGGGTTTATATTAATTCTGCAGAAGCAGATCGGAATCAGTTCTGACGTAGTGAGTAATCGCTTTAATCGTAATCATGTTCATTGACCATCATGACGATGAATGCACATCATCATAATGATGTTTCGACATCATCATAATACTGTTCTGACACCCTATGATGTTACATTGTCATAATATAATGACACTACCACATCATATAACGATGTTAGCACGTAACATAAGGATACGTTCACATCATATAAAGAAGTTTGCACATAATATTAAGACATCTGCACATGATATAAGACCATTTGCACATCATATAAGATAATTTGCACATCATATAATATAATTTGCACATCAGATAATGTCCAATTGTCATCATATAAAGGTGATTGCACATCATATAATGCCGTTTCTACATCGTATAAGGAAAGCATCACATAATAAAAGGACGCAATCACATGACATAATGGAGAAAGCACATTATATAATGAATTGTGGACATGATATAAAGATGTTTGTACCTCATATAAATGTGTTCGGACAGCATATAAGGACAACTTCACATCATATAATGACACGTGTACATCATATAAGGACAAGTTCACATCACATAATGACAAGTGTACACCATATAAGAACAAGTGCACATCATATAATGTCATTTGCACATCATATAAGGGTAAAATAACATCATATAAAGGCAAATGAACATCATATAATGAGAAATGTCATAATAAGACAGTGTCGGCGTTCCATAGTTTGATATTGTTAACATGGTTAACACTTAGACAAGGTCTGCAAGGAGTTAAATAAAATTTTGTTCCGATGATGTTTTACAATACCCTTGTAAACAAAACACAGATAGGGGGTCATATTAATAAAGAAATGTATTACCATTTGCGAGTATGGTCTTGAGGAGACGGTGATAGTCCGTCGGAAGGGGACGATAAATGGCTGGCCCGTGTTAAGAGAGAGCCACGTTAAAGACACCCTTGTAGATTTCGAAAAAGAGTAGGCTAATGCCGCTACAAGGCTGGACCCGTACCCGCAAAGTGGAAAGCGATTTATATAAGTTGCAAAACTTGTTTCCCAATCCACTATAAATAAATATGTTTAAACTAAAGAAATGTATAAGTTGCCAATTATTCTATTGACTCATTATGGACGTTATTGCACTTAAAAGATAATATTTTCCAAATGTTTGTAATATTAAAAAAATAACTAAAGAGAAACTGCAATCAGCAAAATTATTGCTAAAGTGTGCTTATTATTACTGTGAAGATTTCCCTCTTACAATTTTTCATGAAACGAGAAATTAGTTTGGATTCAAAGTCGAAAACTGCCTGTATAACGGTTCATATTTCAGTATTAAAGATATCTGTTACAAGATGTTAGGCAAGAATATATAAATCAACAATTTGTAAAATGAATTACACATTATCTAAGTATTAAAAAATATCACAAACACCTAGCGGGTACAGACAAATGAGGGTATAATAAACTTTTAAGATATCAACACACAACCTGAGAAATAGAATAACACACGTTATAGTAAATACTGTGCAATGATTGTCAATGAAAATTGATTATTAATATGAAAACAAATAATCAAAATCATAAGGTTGTATGAGGACTGCAAAATTAATAAGTCGGATATTGTGCAGATTTGTAATAGCAAATTTAATGGATTTTACAATTTTTCACACGCGATTATTTTGTCGTCAACTAGGTTTGTAGCATACTCAGTTGTTTTGAGTGCTTTCATCACGAGTGATTAGACTTAAGTGTATAAGAAGTCAAGGATACACATATGATAATTCAAGTAATGCTATAATGGTGCGAGAACAAAAATATAACAAATATTATAATTGTATTCCTATAAACCTGTTTAAGTCTGAACTGGGTTATATCTGAACTTGAATGTGCTGATTTTTACTCGACCAATCTGAAATAGTTTGAAATTTACTTGATAAGACTCGACTGTAGTCTGAACCATACTTATCACTTGTACTTTAGGTGTCGGACCATCAATTTAAAAATCCCTATCTGTTTAACCACATTTTGCAATTTTCACAGCTTTCTAAATATTTTACCTTAAGTTTAACTTCATAGGAACCAGGTATATCCTTAATTGTACATGTATCAGCTTTTTACATGCCAATTTTCACCATACCTTTAAAGCCTTCTAACAAAATAACTGACCATCAAACAGAGGTACTCCAAAACAAAAACCTTGTTTTCTGGAAATCTAAAATTAGTATACTATGGAGCGCATTAATCCTCAATTTTTAATGCAAACTCATAGAGAAGTAAATTTTGGCTCAAAATGATCTAGATATATTTGTCTTTCACCAAAAGTTTCATTTCTACAAATTTGTTGGTTAGTTTAAGTAAACAAGGACATCAAAAGCACTATTTTGTGTTAGAGTAGGGCTACTTTTACATACGTTCTAAATTGGAGGGAGTAATTGGTGGTCTGACACCTTTACCTTCGCTAAACCAGTACTTAACCATTTTAATCTCATCTGCACCGTCCTTGAGCTAGTCTGCACCTTGCTCGACCTACTCGACAAAGTCTGAACCATCCTTGACCCAGTTGTAATCATACTTTACCTAGTTCCAACCAGCCTAGGCCTTTTTTGTATCTAATTATTGTTTTTCATCAATTTTGGAACTGATGTTCACTACGACTATTTCTTCTTGCTTGAAATTTGAACAGCAATAGGAAATTTAAAATGTATTTCATATAGCATCGACACCCACATTTCACAATAAACATAATATAACTTCAATTCCATATGCTATTAGCACTTACATATATACATGTATATATCACCTTTATAATTAAGATAAACAAGCTGATAATTAAAATCTCAAAACTGAATTGTAACTAATATTTTCAATCATTCAGATATTTTTTATAGTTACTGGACAAATTAATCATTGCATTTAGCCTAGTATAGATTCATGGTGTCAGTTGTGTTTAGTTAATATTGCAGTGAACATTTTTTTATAAAGATATAAATAGTAGAAATATTTAAAGCTACTTAATTAATTTGAAAATTGACACCTTTGTTTTATTGCTTATTTAAACCAAGAATTTGATATAATCATAATAGTAGAACTTTCATAACAATCCCTAAAAAAGGGAAATGTATTACAATGATAAACAAAACATTTTTTTTAAATTAAATTGAAATGAGTCTTGTCAAAATTAAACACATGCCAAACAAGAATCGCTTCAATAAGGTTTTACCTTAGTACAGGTGTGTTTTACAGGTAACAAGAACATTTGTTTTTCTTAAACCCGTGTATTACTTATTTAGTTAATGCAAAATGCCTTGCGATTTAAATTGAATAGGATGATGTTATTTTGAATGATTGTTATTTATAATTAAATACTCTATGACCAGGTGTAATCTTTTTAATTAGTTTGCCCCAGCTAGCAGGTAAACATTTATACGTCAACAATAATCAGAAGAACAATTGTATTAATTTTCTTTATTCTTTTTATCTGTTTTTGATATATATATATATATATATATACAACTCGTCTAAACATTAACCCAACAATGTTAGATCTGTGAATTTGCTTTCGCAAATTTTGTGTTCTTCCCTCGACGGGATTCGAACCCATGCCACTGTGATATCGTGACACCAAATCGCCTGCACTGCAGCCGTCCCGCTAGACCACACGACCACCTAGGCTCTACAATACTATAGCTTTTGGTGGCCGTGTGTTACTGTTCCTCGTCAGTTTTAATCTAGCGTCGTACTACAGTACATGATAAATAAGGCATGGAGATGTTATTGTTACAGATCAGCTCAATTATCTATAGTAAAGGATCTTACAAATTAATGTAAAATACAGTCACAGAAAATAATTATATTTATAAGTACGTCTGAGTCAATGACAACTCTACAACAGATTTATCCATCGGATCGCCATCAATGATGGTGATACATGGCTGTGTACATTATGTATATACAACTCGTCTAAACATCAACCCAACAATGTTAGATCTGTAAATTTGCTTTCGCAAATTTTGTGTTCTTCCCTCGACGGGATTCGAACCCATGCTACTGTAATATCGTGACACCAAATCGCCTGCACTGCAGCCGTCCCGCTAGACCACACGACCACCTAGGCTCTACAATAATGAAGCTTTTTGTGGCCGTCAAGCAAAATTTACAGATCTAAAATTGTTGGGTTGATGTTTAGACGAGTTGTATATACATAATATACACAGCCATGTATCACCATCATTGATGGCGATCCGAGGGATAAATCTGTTGTAGAGTTGTCACTGACTCAGACGTACTTATATATATATATATATATATATATATAACTCGTCTAAACATCAACCCAACAATGTTAGATCTGTAAATATGCTTTCGCAAATTTTTGGTTCTTCCCTCGCCGGGATTCGAACCCATGCTACTGTGATATCGTGACACCAAATCGCCTGCACTGCAGCCGTCCCGCTAGACCACACGACCACCTGGGCTCGTATATATATATATATTTATTTATATATATATATTTAAACGCCTAAAAAGTGTACATAACAACACCAATGATATAAAAAGGAACTATAAATGTAATTATTTATAAATATTTCGGATAACAGATATCCTTCGTCAGTCAGATTCTGATGTTAAATGAATCATCTTTAAGTCTTCTTAGATTAAACTTTTACTAAATCTTGAAATTTATACAATAAAAAAGGCAAACCGAACATCAGTTAAGACGCTTGCACCATTCTAAAAAAATGTTGAATATGACATAGGTTATATGACTAATTACATCAGAGAGTTCACATATATGCTTTAAATAAAAATAATAATGTGCGATGTGAACTAGCACAATTTTAAAGCTTTAACGGTGTCGATATTATGATGTTACAAGAAAGATTGCGTCAATAAGAATTCCAAATAAACAGCACTGAACGGTCTAAATTTCTAAATATTTCAGATTTGACAACTGTAGTGTAGTTACATTAGAGTCTGCGATGTTTAAAACAAACGGCCGTTAAAATATAATAACAAATTTTGACTAAAGTAAAATAGTTGGACGTGGCTTGGTACTTATACATCCCTCAAAAAATAAAGCAATTTAAATTGTTATATTCAACAGATTTATTTTAGAGATGAGTAAGGTAAAAAAATAGAAACGGAGACTGTAATAATAAGTAATATAACCCAGATGTGAAGCACTGCATGGTGTCGAACTACATCTTTTCATTTATCCCATTTGGTGCCAAAGTTGTTAATTTTCTAATCCAAAATCTTTCCCGAGTAAGTCTATCCTCCCTAGACCAAGCAGAGTTGTGGTCAATGATAGTAATGGTCAGTCGATTGAGATCTGCCTTAGTGTGGCCAGGGGATCTCAAATGTCGACTAAGAGGGAGGTCTGGCTTGCATTGGTAGTCGCTACGATGACCGTTCATTCGTTTGTGAAACGGCTGTTCTGACTCGCCTACATACTGTTTACCACATTTACACTGTAGGAGATACACATTAACATTGCAAAATATGGTGTATTCTGTACCAGTGGAGTGACTGTTAAAAGTCTGGGTATCCAGTATTTGTTTGCAAGTCAGACATCGTTTGTTTCCACAACCCTTACAAGAGCCCACTGACGAAGAGCCTGCTTGAGAGGATAACTCAGCTCTCACCAGCAAGTCTTTAAGGCTTTTGGGCCTGCGGAAAGCCAGTACAGGTGGCTCGGGAAAGATCTTGGATAGTTTAGGATGTTTTTCGATATCTTTCCAACTTTCGCGGATAAGGTGAGACAAGTTGTCAAATTTTGGATTGTAAGTCAACACAAAAGGCACCCTCCTGTTGACCTTTTTGACTTTATATTGTAAAAGTTCATCTCGGCTGATATTGCAAAATATGGTGACAGTCACTCCACTGGTACAGAATACACCATATTTTGCAATATTAATTGCAAGACTACAAATGTTGTGTATCTCCTACAGTGTAAATGTGGTAAACAGTATGTAGGCGAGTCAGAACAGCAGTTTCACAAACGAATGAACGGTCATCGTAGCGACTACCAATGCAAGCCAGGCATCCCTCTTAGTCGACATTTGAGATCCCCTGGCCACACTAAGGCAGATCTCAATCGACTGACCATTACTATCATTGACCACAACTCTGCTTGGTCTAGGGAGGATAGACTTACCCGGGAAAGATTTTGGATTAGAAAATTAACAACTTTGGCACCAAATGGGATAAATGAAAAGATGTAGTTCGACACCATGCAGTGCTTCACATCTGGGTTATATTACTTATTATTACAGTCTCCGTTTCTATTTTTTTACCTTACTCATCTCTAAAATAAATCTGTTGAATATAACAATTTAAATTGCTTTATTTTTTGAGGGATGTATAAGTACCAAGCCACGTCCAACTATTTTACTTTAGTCAAAATTTGTTATTATATTTTAACGGCCGTTTGTTTTAAACATCGCAGACTCTAATGTAACTACACTACAGTTGTCAAATCTGAAATATTTAGAAATTTAGACCGTTCAGTGCTGTTTATTTGGAATTCTTATTGACGCAATCTTTCTTGTAACATCATAATATCGACACCGTTAAAGCTTTAAAATTGTGCTAGTTCACATCGCACATTATTATTTTTATTTAAAGCATATATGTGAACTCTCTGATGTAATTAGTCATATAACCTATGTCATATTCAACAATTTTTTAGAATGGTGCAAGCGTCTTAACTGATGTTCGGTTTGCCTTTTTTATTGTATAAATTTCAAGATTTAGTAAAAGTTTAATCTAAGAAGACTTAAAGATGATTCATTTAACATCAGAATCTGACTGACGAAGGATATCTGTTATCCGAAATATTTATAAATAATTACATTGATAGTTCCTTTTTATATCATTGGTGTTGTTATGTACACTTTGTAGGCGCTTATATGATTTATTTTATTGTGTACATGTATCGTTACTTGTAACGATCCAGCTCCCACGTGGGAAAAATCGTTGACTATTATTCAGACGTTTGATATATATATATATATTTATATATATGAACGAGTCTAAATTGAAAACTACGTTCAAACCTATGATTGCGTTGGATAAAAACCGCAATTTTTATACGTGTGCATGTAAAACAAATTTCGTTGTAGAAGGGTCTAAAAACAGCACAAACACATTTTCCAAAAGACCAAAAAAATGAAAAAGTATATTTAAACAAAACGCATTTGACTAACAGGTCGAACAACTGATGTTCTTAAACCCTGCTGTCTGCCATTGGCGATTGCCAAATAAAATTGATCACGAGATGTAACAAAATGGATCTTAATATAAATTCAATATTAAACAGAAAACGATAAACTTGTGACCAAGATGTCATGCCACAAACACAAGATGTCAATATTTTTTGTTCACCAGATCTAGATGTCGACAATATATGTCTCTTCAGTGATGTTAGGGATCGAAACGGTATTTGGAAGGCCATATAATTTACCCTCAATTTCAGATCGACTCTTGAATATATACACTAGTATATATACAAAATATAAAAAAAATGTAATCAATCATGACAGTACCAATTAAAAAGAATAATGAACTGATGATACCCTCGGGATCTGATAGTTCTTGTCAATGGTATTCATCCAGTGAAAACTAAGATTCTTAAATGTTATGCGACAAAGTTCTTTTCTTGATTTCCTTCAACCTAAAAAAAAGTCAAATCTCAAAGCCATATACTGGAAAACCACTGATGTATGAGAACCCATCAACAGGAATGACTTATTGAGCTGTTATTTGACTTTTCAATGAAAGGAGTGACACATGTATAAGTGCAAGTCAATAAAAACATAATTGTAAAGTATACAGTGTACAGAAGATAAGACAAATTATGTAGACTCTCAACATGCTCAAAGCCTTCTTAATTTTCAACAAAATGTAAAAACACCATATTACTGAAAAATTGTTGTGATTTTTTAGTTTTTACATGATCGGTGGCCAAAAATTAACAAACAAAGTATAAACGTTTAATTTTTTGTATAGAAGAATTTGAATCAAACAATGTTTATTAACCATAATACGTACATGTGTGTTATAGACTATCAATAATTTAACAGTAATAAATTAAGTCACATATAATTAGTTTCTTATGATTATATATTTCAGAACAAGTTTTGACAATTCTGGAAGCATGGAAGATGAAAAACTCAAATTTTGTTAAAACTAAAGCTGCCAAACATGTTCTGAAATGTATACAGGAAAACAGTTGCGTTACTATAACTGCTAGTTCCGGTGTTGGGAAGACAGCAACACTACAGCATGTTGTATTGCAAATGGCTGATGCAGGGTACAATGTTTTTCTGGTAACCGATTCACAAGAAATTATTAAGTATCACAATCCGATACAGAAAACATTGTTTGTTATCGATGACTTTTGTGGAACTTTTACTGTAAACCAGTTTTTCCTGAATAGTGTAGAGATAGTCATAGAACGTTTAAAAGAACTAATTAAAAATAAACGTATAAAAATAATTGTGGCATGTCGATTACAAGTGTATCAGGATGAGAGGTTTGAATCTTTAACAATGTTTAGAACATGTGTATGTAACCTGATCTCAGCAGAGTTGTGTTTATCACGAAAAGAGAAGCAGGCAATAGCAGAATTATATCTGAAAAAAGATGCTACTGAAATCATTCAGTACTGTGACAAATATGACTTTTTCCCACTTCTTTGTAAATTGTTTAGTGAGAATTCTGGCCTCAATATTCAAGACTTTTTCAAAAATCCTTTTTTAGTGTATGAGAAAGAAATTGACCAGCTTCATAAAAAACGTGTTTATGGAAAATATTGTGCTCTAGCCCTGTGCGTAATATTCGACAACAGTTTGGAGGAAGAATGGTTGACTGATGAAATACATACAGTCATAAGGACAAAGATAGAGAACACATGTGAGGCATGCAAACTGGACAGAGGTACATCACGACTTATTCTACTAGATGAACTTAAGACACTTGAACATTCTTTCATAAAGAAAGAACAAGGGACTTACAAAACTATACATGATAAATTATTTGACTTCTTGTGTTTCTATTTTGGAAAAAAAATCATCCAATGTTTAATCAAGAATGGGGACTGTTGGCTTATTTCGCAACGCTTTTTACTAGAAAAACGAGATGGCATGGATCAGTTTATCACTGTTTTACCCTCTAAATACCATCACATATACATAGAGAGAATGATACATGACTGGTATGATTGTAGAATACAATGTGTGTTTAATAACATTAATATGAAGTTACAAGATGTCCGACTTAGGTTCCTGTATTTGTTAACCTCATTTGATATTTCATTCCAGAAACAATTAGCACTGACCTGCGATGCTGATACCAAAGACACTGTACTGCTTCAGTGTTGTAACTTAGGTGATATACCATTGATTAAGTGGTGTATTTATCATGGTGTTGATGTTAACCACGGAAACTATTCTGATGTTTGTCCATTGTATGTATCAGCGCAGAAGGGCTATACAGAAGTAGTTAAATTATTACTGAACAACGAGGCAGATGTTAATAAGTGTGAAATTAATGGACAATCTCCTTTGGTAATGGCTTCTCGTTTTAATTTCATAGAGATAGTAAAACTGTTACTGGATAACAAGGCAGACCCTAATAAGTGTTCTCTAAATGGCACAGATCCTTTGGGTGTTGCTTGTGAGCATAATCATTTAGAGACAGTAAAGATTTTACTCGAGAGCAATGCAGACATTAATAAGTGTAACGCTAACGGCACATCCTCTTTGTTTACTGCATGTCAACATAATTTTATAGCACTAGTGAAGCTATTACTGGATAACAAGGCAGACATTAATAAGTGTATAAATGAAGGATTATCTCCTTTGTTTGTTGCTTCTTATAACAATAATATACAAGTAGTAAAACTATTACTGGACAACAATCCAGATATTAATAAATGCAGAGATAATGGATCATCTCCTTTGTGGGTAGCTTCTCAGTTTAATTTTAAAGAGATAGTAAAACTGTTACTTGACAAAAAGGCATGCATCAACAAGTGTGCGTTTAACGGGGCATCACCTTTGGCAATTGCTTGTGAACATAGTCATATAGAGATCGTGAAACTATTACTGGTCAATAATGCAGATATTAATAAAAGTACGAATGATGGACAATCTCCTTTGTATATTGCGTGTCGTAAAAATCATAAAGAAGTAGTAAAACTATTACTGGACAACAATGCACACATTGATAAATGCATGGATGATGGATCGACTCCTTTATTTGGTGCCTGTCTTAATAATCACATAGACATAGTAAACATCTTACTGAAAAACAATGCATACATTAATAAGAGCGGTACAGATGGAGCATCTTCTCTATACGTTGCTTGTCAGAATAATAATATAGCGATAATAAAGTTATTACTAGATAACAATGCAGACATTAATAAGAGTAATAGTTGTAGAATATCTCCTCTATATATTTCTTGCTATTTGAACCACATAGAGATAGTGGAGCTATTATTGGATAACAAGGCAGACATTGATAAGTGTATAGATGATGGATCATCACCGTTGTGTACTGCGGCTGATAATAAGCACATGGAAATTGCTAAAATGTTGTTGGACAACAAAGCAGACATAACTAAGTGTAGATATAATGGTGCATCTCTTTTATTTGGTGCTTGTCAGAGAAATCATATAGAGACCGTCAGGTTACTACTGCACTACAAGGCAGATATTAATAAGCGTGAATCTAATGGAGCAACTCCGTTAGTAGTTGCCTGCAATCTTGGTTATATAGAAATAATAAAACTATTACTGGACAATAATGCAGATATTAATAAAAGTACAAATAATGGACAATCTCCTTTGTATATTGCGTGTCGTAAAAATCATAAAGAAGTAGTAAAACTATTACTGGACAACAATGCACACATTGATAAATGCATGGATGATGGATCGACTCCTTTATTTGGTGCCTGTCTTAATAATCACATAGACATAGTAAACATATTACTGAAAAACAATGCAGACATTAATAAGAGCGGTAAAGATGGAGCATCTCCTCTATACGTTGCTTGTCAGAATAATAATATAGCGATAATAAAGTTATTACTAGATAACAAGGCAGACATTGATAAGTGTAGAGATGATGGATCATCACCGTTGTGTACTGCGGCTGATAATAAGCACATGGAAATTGTTGAAATGTTGTTGGACAACAAAGCAGACATAACTAAGTGTAGATATAATGGTGCATCTCTTTTATTTGGTGCTTGTCAGAGAAATCATATAGAGACCGTCAGGTTACTACTGCACTACAAGGCAGATATTAATAAGCGTGAATCTAATGGAGCAACTCCGTTATTAGTTGCCTGCAATCTTGGTCATATAGAAATAATAAAACTATTACTGGACAACCAGGCAGACATAAACAAGTGTGCATATAATGAAGCATCTCCGTTATTATTTGCCTGCAAATTTGGTCATATAGAAATAATAAAACTATTACTGGACAACCAGGCAGACATAAACAAGTGTGCATATAATGGAGAATCTCCTCTAATTTGTGCTATTTGTAATAACAACAAAGACGTAGTCAAGATATTACTGAACAACAATGCAGACATTAATAAGAGTATTACTACTGGTGAAACTCCTTTATACATTGCGTGTCAGTGGCATCATATAGAGATAGTGAAGTTATTACTTGACACTAAGGAAAACATTAATAATTGTACAGTATCTAAAGCACCGCATATGTGTATTGGTTCCATTAGGAAAATGCAGACTTAATAAGTTTAAGTACAAAATGGCCATTAAGGAGTCACTCATAGATTATATATATACTGAACGACTTTAGAAACGCAACACTAGATTATTTTTGTGTTATTTTTGAATGAATGTGTCAACGTCAAAAGCGATGACTGCCTGTTACTAACGCCAAAATGATTGTCAGAAAGGTCAACAAATTCTGTCTGACATGTTTTGGGTTTTGTTTTACACCTTCTGATTTTGCATTTGTTCAACCCAATAATTGGTTTTGGCAATTATGCGGTTGGAACTGGAGGGCTTTACAGGTTTTCCTTCAGTCAATTCTTTGGTAATGCCGTTCATGGGAAACATGTATGGCATGAATCTGTACTCTATGGCACTCGGCAATTTGGTTAGCAGTTGACGTTACGGTCGTAAACATGATTGGCAAATGACGTTGCATAATCAAATTCTGCTGATGTTTTATTGTCACTACACGTTGATCTTTTCATTAATGGCCAGCAACAAATCTTGTCTTCTTGTATCGTTGTCGGAAGGACAGTAGAACGAGTTTCTGAAGTCATACGGTATGGTTGCAGAACATTTATGTTTTCATGTTGGCAGTATTCTTAAGGGCTAATTTAAATTTTTTTTTTTTTATTTCTCAGACTTGGCAAAATGGAGATGCAACATTTAAAAAAAGTAAGTAAGGCAAAGGATTGAAAGAATTGTTTCACAAAGCAAAAAAACTGAAACAATCTTTCATGGGACCAAAATTTCGCTTTAAGAAATTCGTGCGACTTCAAAAATTCGGTATGTTAAATAACCATAGGTAAGTCAGAGGTTGATTTTTTGTAAGGAGAAAGAAGCATGATTAGCATGAAAAGTAGTTGTATTAAAGAGAATCAAAAAAGATTTGGTAAAAAAAATCAACAAAATGAGTGTTGCCTTTCTAAAGTCGTTCAGTATATATAATACGTTTTTGAGAAAGATCAAATTACAATAAAGTTGATATACTACCGATATGAATTGCAAGAATATAGTGACATTCGGATATATCTACAGATGGGTGCGGTCCTAACCTTGACAAAAGTTAACTTAGAGTTAACTTGTTGACTGCTTTTTTAGTTAACTTGAGAATTTTTAAGCAGACCAGCAAGTTAACTTCGTCTACGGTGGACCAGACCTACGGTCCGCTTTTTTATGACTGCTGCAGACCTATCGACGGGTCGGTTCCAGACCAGACCTGTGGACAAGTCTGCTTTTGACCAGTCCTGATGACAGGTCTGCCCAGACCAGACCTGTGGACAGGTCTGCTCTTGACCAGACCTGTGGACAGGTCTACTTCTGACCAGACCTGTGGACAGGTCTGCTTCTGACCAGACCTGTGGACAAGTCTGCTATTGACCAGACCTGGGGACATATCTGCTTATGAAATGTTATCGTTTTTCCGACTTTCCATATCAGACTTGAGCTTTATTAAAATATGTATAAACAACATTCGCATTGTTCTTCCCAAGGCCTCTGATAGCAAATTTCTTTACTCGCTATACTCTACTAGACATTATTCATAACAACACAATTCTTTCTTTTTTGTATTTTATATATACTTATAAACATTAGTCAATTACATAAAGCTATCATATTTTTTTAATTAGAAGGCGGATAGAAATTAGGGTTGTCCAACGAATCGGAACAACATTCGTATATCATGGGATATCAACATCTTTGTCGACGTTACTTCGTTCCCCGTTTTTTACCTGTCCCTTCATAATTTTTACTTTACGCATTTAAACATGCATGGATATTTCATTGTTATTCTACTTGTTTGGATTGGATTTACTATTCTTTTTCCGCAGAATATTTTAACGAAAATTGTACAGTTGTACAATGTCCGGATATGTACGATGTGGTAAAACTACCAAGTTCACAATCTCGTCAAATTCGAGAGATTTGTGCACATGAATGAAATAGTTGTCACTTGACGTTTAACCAAAAACAAAATCAATCAACCGACATAATATATTAACAGTATACTATTACCAGAGGAGAACCTCAAATACATTTTTCATTAAAAAGCACAAATGAATTCAGACATGTCAGTGTTGGTACATTGTACATGTACTTGGATGATGCGGCCTAATAGTTTCGTTTTACACACCCTAGTGACTGTTCAATATTATGAATACAGAGATAAAACGCTGACATTCTCAATGCATGCGGGAAAAAAATTGCATTAATTGTTTTCCTTATTGCTTACATTTGCCGTCCTACTAACATGTTCACAGGAGTGCCAGGAGAAGACATAATTAGGCACCATTCCAACAGGGGTCATTTATTTTATACATTGAATCCAGACATCAAACATATGGCTGATTTACTATGCGGATATATATAGATTTTTAAATTAAAGTGCACATATGCAGGTCAGTTTTTGGTCGATGCAGTCAAATAATTTTGTTGTATAAAGTCAGCATGAGGTATCAAATCTACTGAAATTTTGTTACGTAACAATATTTTGAATAAAAGGAGGACATGCTGACATCCAAAATTAATGCGAACAAAAATTTGTTGTTATTATATTGCAATTTTACTGTCCATTGTATTATACATTGAATCCTGACATAAAAAATATGGCTTATTTACTATGCGGGTATACATGGTATATAGATTTACAAATTAAAGTGCACATATGGTCAGTTTTGGTCAATGCGGTCAAATTATTTTGTTGTACAAGTCAGCATGAGGTATCAAAACTGCTGACATTTTGTTACGTATCAATATTTTGAATAAAAGGAGGACATCCTGGCACCCTAAATTTATGCGAACAAAAATTTGTTGTTCATGTTATTATTGTATTGCAATATACAATGTGGATAAATCAATTAAAATTAAAACACTTCACATTATTTTCGAAAACAACAAGTGAAAATGAAAGAATCATCGGTATCAGACATATTCAAATCTACGAGATCAAGATTTTTTTTTAATTTTTATTCTGAAGTTAGTACAAACACTATAGTTGATACCGTGTATTTGATTAAAAAGTTAAAACTTCGACAGGAATCTTCACAGACAAGCCTTATAATACCAAAGGACAAATTTCAATTCATGGTAATATAAAAACGTAAATGTATGACTTATATCTATGTGTAGGGTACTATTGAAAAGACTTTCAAACATCATTGAAAGTACCGGTTAACCGGTTAATCGGTCGAACGATTATCCGAGTAACCGGTTAGGCAAAAGTGTACGATTTGACAACACTAATTTAAACTGAATTATTGTAGCGATATTGTAGATGAATGGAATTTTACGGATGCAATTGTTAAAGTGTTTGTAAAATTTTATGCCAGTAATAAAAAAAAATGGAAAAAATGGAAACAAGATATCAAAAGAGGTAAAATATTATAAATCATTGAATAAAAAATCTTGACAATCCTTTAATGGCTTGCTTGTAATGTTTAATTGAATATGCATTGATTTCATTAATCCTGGTGATATTATTGATGATAGAGGGGAAAATATTGATAAAAATAAGAAACACGAATAATAGGAAATTTCAATAGTAACAACGTGAAACCAAATTCATGTTTAAAATTTGTTTTGCAAATCCCCCAACTCAAATGTAAATTTAGTCCTTGGTCGGGCATATAGCAGTTGTTACCTTCAGTCTGATTTTTGTTAATTTAGATCAGTTTTTCTGTTGTTTAATTGTTTTACTCTAACAGTTGTTGTGTTTCCAACGGTTTTAAGTTGTTATCCGAATATGCTTTTGCTTATTGGAATAATGACTATCAAACACTGGTATACTTTTGAAGCTTTAGTTTTACGCACCATTCTCTTTTTCTTTTTTAGCCATGGCGTTGTCAGTTTATTTTTAATTTATGAGTTTGACTGTCCCTTTGGTAGCATCACCGAAATGCGCATATGGTGCAGGAAAATTGGTACCGATAATGTTATTATAGATATAATACAAGAAAAGAAAAAAGAAATTGAAAATTAAAGCAATCACAAATATATCAATACCTCGTTTAAAACAAAATACAGCCAAATATTTTCATAAACAAATTGAATTTTTTTTACCAAAACAAACATACTTAACATTTAAAGACCAATATTCAGAGCTAAAGTTAAAAATAACCTTGAGAATGGAAATGCGGAATATGTCAAAGAGACAACGACCCGACCAAAGTGTAGACAGCTGCCGAAGGCCACCAACGGGTCTTCAACGCAGCAAGAAAATATCGCACTCGAAAGTTGTCCTCAGCTGGCCTCGAAATAATAATTGTTTACTAATTCAATGAAAATGGACGTCACACTTAACTCTAAAACATATAAATGAACTAAAATTCTTATGACAATATTAATGAAAACTTAAATTAACTAAAGCAAACGAATAGTAGAGTATATTGGAAAATAATAAACTCCTTATTAAAAGAAGACAGATCTTCAAATGATATTCCACCGATGCAAAACCCTAGTAATAATTTTGAATTTTCTAATGATTCAAAAGAAAAAGTTGATATTCTAAATAAATATTTTTGTTCAATAGCTAGTCTAGATGAAAAAAACTAAAATTTACCCGACTTCGATGATAGAGGTATTAACATTTAGTCTAAAATTACAGTAGCTTTAGAAGACGTTAAAGATATTATTTCTACTTTAGATCCAAATAAAGCTGTTAGTCCAGACAAAATTAGTAATATAATGCTTATAGCAGTAAAAATGAAATTGCACTTCCCTTATGTATTCTTTTTAATAAATCGCTCTCTCAAAATATATTTCCTAAAGATTGAAAATTGCATATGTTATTCCTTTATTTAAAAATGGAGATAAGTCAATGCCGTGTAATTATAGACCAGTATCACTTCTTTCTTGCGTGAGCAAGGTACTAGAAAAAATAATATATAAACGTATATGCAATCATTTAGTTTCTAATAAACTTTTGTATAAATTTCAGTCTGATTTCTTACCCGGCTGCTCTACTTTTCATCAACTAATTGAGATGTATCATTCTATTGTATATGCTTTAGACAATAAATCCTATACAAGTTTAACTTTTGCCTATGTAAGCAAGACATTCGACCGAGTATAGATAAGGGGTCTACTTCTTAAGTTAGAAAGATATGGTATAAAAGGCAATCTGTTAATATGGATTGAAAGTTACTTAACAAATAGAACTTAGAGGGTAGTATTAAAAGATGCGACTACATAATTAGGTAATCTTAAAGCTGGTGTGCCACAGGGTTCGGTCTGGGTCTTCTTTTATTTTTAATATGCATTAATGACATTGCAGATGATATGATTGGATTAAGTAGAATGTTTGCAGACGATACATTTATTTGACATACTGCTCCAGATGAAAGTACTCTCCAATCTATGATAAATATCGATCTACAAAATATTAATTCCTGGGCAAATGATTGGCTAGTTAAATTCAATCCAAATAAAACTAATATCATGTTATTTAGTAACAAAAATTCAAAAAATAACTTGATTTTTGATTTTGGCGGAGTTCAGGTAGATACAGTTACTTGTCATAAACATTTAGGCATATTTTTAGCAGTGACTGTGAGTGGACCAAGCATGTTGATTCTTTAATAGAAAAGGTATCAAAACAATTAAATGTTCTTAGACGTTTGAAATGCCGGCTAAAAAGGGAATATTTAGAAAAAATATATTTAACTTTTATAAGGCCTGTTCTAGAATATACTTCTGAAGTTTGGGATAATTGTGGACAGTTGAATTCTGAAAGATTAGAAAATTACAACTGGAAGCAGCACGTATTGTCACTGGTCTAACAAGCTATGCTAGCACTCAATCACTTTATTTAGAGACGGGATGGGAAAAATTAAAGATTAAACGGGAAGTTAAGAAATTATGAAAGAGGACGCCCCAGAATACTTATTAGATTTAATACCCCCTACAGTTGCAGAAACAAACAATTACAATCTACGAAGCAGTCAAAATATATACCAAACCTCTAGCAGACTTGCTCTTTATCAGGAATCATTTATTCCATCTAGTATCAAACTGTGGAATTCGCTCGATTTAAGTATTAGAAATGAACTTTCTATAAATATGTTTAAATTGAAAATTAAACAGAAATATTATAAAAGCAAATAACCCCCTACATATTTCAATATTGGCGATAGATTAAGAAACAAATGCAGTGCCCTTAACATGGATCTGTATCACGGAAATATTAAACCTAACGCAATTTGTCAATGTGGTTATTTATACGAAAATGCTCAACATTATTTCCTCTCGTGTAAAAATTATACAGTGCAAAGGAATAAATTATTTTTTGAACTTAGAAAAGAAAATATACCTACCGACTTTGAAAATTTAATGTACGGCAATGCTTTGTTTAATATGAACATAAACACGCTAATTTTTATAAAAGTGCGGAATTATATTAAAGAGACCAATCGCTTTTCATAGTTAATAGACATTGTGGTTAAATATATACCAATAACAATGTTATTACTTTTTGTTGACTTCTAATGAAATTGTTTTCCTAAGACATGGATCATCAATTTGATTTTATTATATAATCCATCAGTTGACAACAACAATTTAATATAATTGTTTAAAATACAATAAAAACTTGCCTATGTATGTAATGAAGAAGACGTTCTAAGTTGCAAAACCAAGAAATAAATCTGTCCTTTATTTCTTAATCGGAATTAGATGTAAACGTTCTAGACAGAATATTATAAATTAATATGCTATAGTCTAATATTTTCAAAGTTTACCCCCGAAAACATAAGGACTGTAACAATTATCAACAATAATTATCGTTAATTTGTTTTCTTCTTTTCAATAGACATATTTTATTGTCCAAAAACATTGACAATATGATTAGACACAAGTTTTGCAACTTAGAACGTCTTATTCATTATATACAAATAATAAATAACCGAACAAATATGAAATATATAATAATAACATCATAAACAATATTAATATGAAAACATGAAATTCACAAGAATTTACATCTAATTCCGATTTAGAAATAAAGGACAGATTTATTTCCTTGGTTTGACGCACAATTTAATTTGTAGATTGCACATCCTACATTTGTTATTATTATTTTGAACCCACTATGTCCGTTATTTGTTTGAAGCCTAGTACTACATCTTTTATTTATATTTACTTATTCAAACTCATTGAAACAAAACTCTCTTAAATGATTTCTCAAAATTCCTACAAAATTAAATAAAAAAGTGCATATACAAAATGTACGTGTCTGTAAGTTGACATTGCCGACAATAAAGGTTAAGTTAGATTTTCCATTTGTAGATTTTGTTTTGTTTTTGTAAAATTCACCTTATCAATTTACTTCCAATTTTTTTTAGAGGAAGGTTGGGATCTCTCAAAACAGGTTTAATCCTCCGTATATTTGCGTGTGTCCCAAGTCAGAAGCCTATGGCCTTTGTTAGTCTTTTATCTTTTTTTTTATTTTAGTTAGTTTAATTATCGTTATTTTAAATCAGATAGTATTTTGTAATTATATAAATAAATAAAATGCACAGTAACTGTTTTTATTTTTTATTTCTTAGCATGAAAATAAATGTATCCTTTATATTATGAAGAAAGCTTATTCGTGCAACGGTAGTATTTTGACAAAATAAGAACGTTAAGTTATATAAGAATTCTATAACAAATTTAAAAAAAAACTTGTATCATAAGTAAAGTTATTTTATTTTTTCAAAAAATTATATTTATTGGTTTTGGGATTCCCTCTGTGCATTTAATTTTAAAACGTTTTTTTTTTGTGCTGTATCAGATCTGCATTTTTGAACATCAATTTATGGCGCTAAATATGAAACAAATTAATGTTATGTATATAAAAAAAATATTAAAAATTTCTTTAATATGGTATAAGAGTCTAAAATAAAAAGTAAAATCACAAAAAAACTGAACTCAGAGGAAAATCTATTTGGAAAATCCATAATCAAATGGCAAAATCAAATAACAAAACACATAAAAAACGAATGGACAAGAACTGTCATCTTCCTGACTTGGTACAGGCATTTTAAAATGTAAAAAATGGTGGAATAAACCTGGTTTTATAGCGCTATTTGTTCATACTTTGCCAAACGCAGTATCTATTGAAATATGTTAGAAAATATAATAAAAATGATAGGTCACCGTACGTTTTTTTCGGCTAAAATAAAATAAAAAAATGAAAATTCCATGTAGATTCCTTCAGAAAATGCACTGTTTTAGAGTTACATCCCCTTAAAATGCCAATTTAAGTAGTAGTCCGCCTAAGAATCAGGCAGATACCAAATAATGTTCGGAACATGAATTTTGTCAATCTGATGCATTATTTGTATATAAACAGTTATTCTCAACTACTTTCAGCTGACCTAGTTAAAAATGTTGTATACATTATAATTTGTCTATTTTAGCATGTCAGATTGTGCCCTAATGCCTTTAATAATGTACTATAAAAGTACTGAAATATATAATTTTCATTGAAGAAATACTTAACAAAACACATGGGAAACCTTGTTATCTTTACTAATTAAGAAAATAAAGTGTCATATTTTATTATAACAATAATTGCTTTTTTGTGTTTTTGTCTCATTGATACAAATATTGTCCTTTCAAAAAGACTGGACAATGCTAAAATGTATGTTAGAGTTATCTCCCTTTACCCACAATGCAATAGATTTTAGCAATGGCAGCCCCCATGGGCTCCTGCTCAATTGGATTTTTTGCCTCTACAAAGTGTGGAATATCATCACTGCACCCTTCAAACACAACTTTATCAAGGTTAAAGGACTGCCACAGGAATATCCAAGCTCATTTGTTGAAAGTTGGATTAAATGCAGGTGTAACAGGAGTAGAAGACGTCACATACGAGGGGGGACTTATTTCTAAAAGAGTGGGGTTGTTTACTGTTGAGAGTGACTTCAGTGTTTGTCCATATCATAGAGATGTCCTTGGAATAAACTGGAGACAAAATGCATTGTGCCAATATCCAATTCATGAGGGAAAGGCCAAGCCTTACCGGAGCTTTACAACGACCATGAGCAGACGAATGTTAACCGACTTTGGTGTACTTGTGCCCATTGGCTCGGGTAAGTACAATATACTTTGTTTTGTGCACATTGTTCAGGGGTGGATCCAGCCATTTAAAAAGGGGACCTAACCCAGGACAAAGGGGGAATGTCCCCTTTCAAATGCATTGATCGTCCAAAAAAAGGGGGTTCCATCCCTGGACCCCCACTCCCTGTATCAGCGACTGTTTTTGTACTAAAAAAAGATCCCTACATGTACCCAAACATTCTCATTTCCTTTGTATAAACATATGACCATACATGAACTTTATCTTTTGAAATCTGACATGTCAAGTTGATATGACATGTATGATAAACTTGTGCATGCACGTTCTGTAGAGCCACCCTACAAGAATACACATAACAATGGGGTTCTTCTCCACTGTGTATAAAAACATTTAAAACAACCAAAAATAATCTACACTGGTACAAATATTATAGTTATTCTTTTTATTCTTATAAACTGCTTCTTGTAAATGAACATTTACATTATATATCTGCATGTCTGCATCACATTTTGCTAACTTGATAGAAAATATTCACCTTAGGTTCTCTGTTTGTTTTTATAATCCAAGCTGGCAAAAGACACCCATACCACCTTAATTGGTTTCATTTTAACATTCCTGAACTGATTATTTTCGGAACTTGTACTACTCCTATAACAGTGAATGTTCAGATCAAGGATTTTTTAATTTGTAATGACTGTAGGGGGTAACTACATAAAACTGTTATGCAAATTATGTCTTTACCCTTGATTTTTACAATTACAAAATATTATGATTTTTACAATTACAAATTATTATGATTTTTACAATTACAAATTATAATGATTTTTACAATTACAAATTATTATGATTTTTACAATTACAAATTATTATGATTTTTACAATTACAAATTATTATGATTTTTACAATTACAAATTATTATTTTTTTTCATTAATGATAAGAGTTATTTAATCAAGTCAATGAACATTAACTTAATCGAATCTTGAGATTGATAATTACAATATTTAAAAGATCACTATTTCGTCAAACAATTTCTCGACGTTATAATATACAAATAGAATAGAGATATTTATAGCTACCTTGGATAACTGTAGAATATTTATCCAATTTCAATTCGGTGATTTTGTCTATCAAAGCCTTATCCACAGTTTTATCAATATATGTCTTTATTGCCTTATTTAGATTTTTGGTATCCAATTTAGCAACCAGTGGAACATCGTCGTTACTGATAAGTGGCATATCAACAGCCGTTTCTGTATTTTCAGGTATGATTGATCCATATCCAAGTCCAATCAAAAATATTAATGACAGCATTATCGATGTAATATCTATACCAAATCGTTAGAATGCACTAAATGAAATTCAAAACATATCTAGTACTATTTATCGAGGAATGTTCCTTCGCAAAACATTTTCCGAGAATGGTATTTATGCATTGAAAAAGATGTTTTTATAAAGAGACGCGTATGTTGTATGCACTCTTCCACAGAACAGGTTGGGTACTTTTTGACACTAACAAAATGAACAACAAGTTATCAATTAGAGAATTAGCAAGCATCTGTCTAGAAATCTTGACCATGACCGTAATTAAATTAAACCGGCAGCCAGTTAAGATTATCTTTTTGATGTTAATCTGATTGAATTAGAATCATTTATTCTTCATTAATTTCTTTTTTATTTTATCTAAAGATATTTTTCACTAGTTTTACGGTCAATATACTTATCGTTCTCTCTCAATTTAACAAAGATACCTTGTAAAACTCTAAAAGGTTTTAAAGCATCCAATTTGATTTGTAGCGGAATGACATAGGTATCAATAAAATTAATCTAATTCAAACTGTTGCTAATGCTTGGTATATTCTACAGATCTAGTTTGTTTTTCTCCTGAAGGCTGAAATCTAAGTTAAGCAGTCAAATACGTCAGAATACATTGACATGAAGATATGAATGCATGTCTTCATTTTATGACATTGACAGTAATATTTCATTCAAAATAATTTATAATTAAAGTGTTTTATATTTTCCTAATTCATGCTCAGAAATTCATGACAAATATCAATGGACTCAAACTTAACTGATGTTACGGTATGTGTCCCCCGGGAGCAACGTTTGTAGTGTAATTGACAATGTTTTATGTTATAACTTCAAACACTTGAATTCTGTCCTTAAAATAAAACGGAACATAAAATTTGTGCTATGAATATATTGTTAATATTTTTTAACTAATTTCTCCTGTTCATCCCGAACACATCCGCAACCTCTTATCGATAGACGAACCAGAATCCTCATCATTAATATGCAAACTAACTGGATGAGACAATTCACATGTGGGCACGCATCGTTGTAAATATAATGGAATTTGATGAGACTGTCGTACAATGAGAGCTTCGCGCTATAAAACCAGGTTCAATCCACAATATTCTACATTTGAAAATGCCTGTACTAAGTCAGGAATATGACGATTTTTGTCCATTCGTATGATGTGGTTTATCATTTTTTTTTGCCATTTGATTAGGGACTTTCCGTTTTTAATTTTCCTCGGAGTTCAGTATTTTTGTGATTTTACTTTTAAGTGACTGTGTCCTGTATCATAGTTAATTTGAACTTTCAATAAACAAACTATACGTGTACTTTCCTTAAATTAAATATAGTTTAAGTATGATGCAATTACGCCGAGTCGTTAATGGTAGTAGCAAGAAAGAGGACATAAAATATACGATATAAAATGTTGTAAATATCTATTCATTGACTTGATGTTTTTTGTCTACTAAAACTTGCGCAATCTCTGATCGATAAACGAATATTACCTTCATCGTTCATATGGTGACTGTTAACTATATCATAGTTATTTTTAACTTTCAGTAAACAAACTATACGTGTACTTCACGTTATCATTTAATGATTGGATATCTTGTATTGACATATCTACGATGTGGTTTTGTACAGGGAAACAATTAAACGTTTCATGTAGAGCAAAGGTACAGGCGGAAGTAAACAATTTTATTTAACTACAATCTAGGGTAAGGTGTTGTAATGATTTCTTATTAGTTACATTAATGTCTGAACTTTTGTTTTGATCGTGGTTATAAGAAACTGATTAGTATATATTGATGATTTGTACAGAGAATTACACGTAAAAAAAAATATATCAGACGATTGAATGCGAGGCTGAGTTATATGAGTTATCAGGTGTGAAATTCTTCCATTGATTACCTGAATCGTTTAAAAGCAATACACTTATTTGACATGACATAAACATCTGAATAAACTGCTTATCGTCCAAATCTTATTCGTCTAGACTTCCAACCACATAACATGATTATTACTATGTCTCTTATTGTGCTATTTATATTATTTGGTTTAAAATGTTGACAATTATGAAAAAGCTTAACCTTTATTGTTTAATTTTTTGAGTTTTTGCAGTTAATTACTTGCATGATTTGTTTGTTAAACCAACCAAATTTATAAGGTGAGCGTATTGAAAAAACAAGATAAATACATTTTGGAGTGTCAAGAACTCGTTGGAAGTACTTGATAAATTGCATGCTTATATTGGTAATTTTAAATTGGCATTTAAAAAGTCAGAATGTGAATATGTATGTTCAAAAACTTTTAGGTCATTTTTTAGTAGCAATACAAAAAAACTATGTCCATTGGACATGCTTCGATACTATATCTGCCCTTGAATTTTTACTAGATAACATGTTTGTTTCCCTTGGATATTCAAAGACTAAGGTTATCAAAATTCCAATGGGAACTAACTGTGCACCACTTATTGCGGACCTGTTTTTTGTATTGCTATGAGTTACACTTTATGACAAAAATCAGCAAAGACCCATCGAAACAACATCTGATAAACAAATTTAATAATACTTTTAGATATTTGGATGACATGTTGCCTCTCAATAATTACGACTTCAGGATTTATACTAACGAAACTTATCCTGTTGAGCTTACTTTAAATAAAGCTAATACTAACAATGACTGCTGCCCTTTCCTCGATCTTGATATCTATATCACTAACGGAAAGCTTAATACTAAAATTTATGATAAAAGAGATTTTTCATTTCCTATCGTTAATTATTCATTTTTAGATGGTGACGTTCCCTTGTCACCATCTAACGGTGTTTATATATCTCAACTTATACGATTCGCTCGTGTATGTAACAATGTTTTAGATTTTAACAAGAGAAATTTATGTATTACTGAAAAGTTATTACACCAGGGTTTTCGAAATCACAAACTAGTCAAAACATTGACTTAATTTTATCATCGGTATAAGGACATCATTCGTAAATATAGCTCAATATGCAGATTTCAGGTATTTCACATCCAATTTTTTTTGGGAAATATTCTTTATAAAGCACAAAAATGTCCGTATTCACCTCAGAAACTAACAAAACCTTTAAATAGACTTATTAAGAAGGGATATAGTTACGATACTGTTGTCAGGTCATTAAAGATTTTTATTTTGGCGTTAATATTGATTTACTTATAGGGTCTATGCATCGGAACTAAACAAACAGTTGTTGGCATGACACGGGTTGTTTATTCTTTAGTTTTCTATGTTGTGTCATGTGTTCTATTGATTGTCTGTTTGTCTTTTTTATATTTAGCCATGACGTTGTCAGTTTATTTTAGATTTATGAGTTTGACTGTCCCTTTGGTATCTTTCGTCCCTCTTTTATGTTCTTCTAATATATGTTATGATGGTATGATACGTAACCCCTAACAGGAAGGATTGTGCATTATATTCATATGATGAAATCATACTCTTTCAACCAGTTTAAATGAAGTCTGGAGCTGGCATGTCAGTTAACTGTTGTTGTTTATGTATTATTGTCATTTTGTTTATTTTCTTTGGATACATCTTCTGACATCAGACTCGGACTTCTCTTGAACTGAATTTTAATGTGCGTATTGTTATGCGATTATTTTTCTACATTGGCTACAGGTATAGGGGAGGGTTGAGATCTTATAAACATGTTTAACCCCGCCGCATTTTTGCGCCTGTCCCAAGTCAGGAGCCTCTAGCCTTTGTTAGTTTTGTATTATTTTAATTTTAGTTTCTTGTGTACAATTTGGAGTTTAGTATGACGTTCATTATCACTAAACAAGTATATATTTGCTTAGGGGCCAACTGAAGGACGCCTCCGGGTGCGGGAATTTCGCGCTACATTGAAGACCTATTTGTTTTCTGTTGTTTTTTTCTATGGTCGGGTTGTTGTCTCTGTGACACATTTCCCATTTCCATTCTCAATTTTATGTACAAAGTAGATTGTAATATATACGACAAAACACAATCTGTTGGTCTATTTTAGCTTTTATTATTCCAATAATAACGTTATTACAATACAATGTTATGATATGGGTTATGTTCTTCTAATGTATTTTATGATGTTATCATATACATGTAACACCCCAACGAAAGGGGTTGTGCCTGAATTTTATTTGATGAAAACGTAATCTGTCAATTAGTTTAATTAAGTTTTGGAGCTAGCATGTCAGTAACTGCTAGAAGTCCTTTGTTAATTTATGTATCATTTGCATTTGCTGAGTTTTTTTTTTTTTTTTGTTACTTATTCTGACATCAGACTCGGATTTTATTTGAACTGAGTATTACTATGTGTATTCTTATGAATTTTATTCTACATTGGCTAGAGGTATAGGCAGAGTGTTGAAATCTCACAGAACATGTCTAACCCCAGCACATAATCACACCCGTCCTCTCGCCGTTGTAAGTCTTGTATATTTTTATTTTATTTAAGTTCATTTAAATGTTTTGGAGTTAAGAGTGTCTTCCATTGTCAGTGAAATAGTACACAATTTAATTTAAGGGGCAGCTGATAACCATCTCCGGTTTCTGGATTTTCTGTCAAGCTAGAAACGAAAAATTATCAGAAACTAGAAAATCCAGACATAAAATTGAAAAACAAATTGGGCATGTGAGACAACAACTTGACCAAAGAACAGAAAACATGTTTTTTATACATTCATTTAGCACATCATGATTAGAAAATTCCTTACTGATGTCTCAAAATTATGAAATTGTATCTGTTAATTAAAATACACATTACTACCAAACATTTGTAGTGACATTATATTGTTAAAGTTTCCCTTTAAATTGAAAAAAACTCGAATATCGCAAATTAAATAGAGTACATACAGACAACAGGTAATTTAGTTAAAGAAATTTAGAATATTTTTGGATTGCAGTTTTTGCTTAACTTTCAGAGAGATCATGGCATTGAAAATGTCAGCTGCTGCGATGGCAATGATGTTGGTGATATCAGTCCATATCTGCCATGGAAAAACTCAAGTGACATGTATGTCTATTTCTGTTTTTTCTTATATGATTATTTGACGCATCTTCTATAAATTCAGTACTGATGATAAAATTTGAGGTCAAATACATGGTGCTTCCTGTTTAGTGTACATAAAGTAACATTTTAACATGGCGGAATAAATAGATCAATAAACACTCGCAACAGCAAAGTGAAAAGGAATAAATATTATTGTTTTAACTCAACATTAAATTTGTTATTTATGAGTGTAAATATCTTTTTTGTTATCTTTCGCCTTTCTTTTGTTCGAAGATCCAATAAAATAAGATATACCTTTGGATTCATTTATTTTCGTGGGTACCAATTTTCGAGGATTGAGACAAACTTAGTGGATATTTTATTTCGTTGTTTTGCCAATGCTACATAAAACCTTAAAAAAATAGTTGAGCATTTGTATTTGTGGTTTATCTGTTGCAACGAACCCACAAAAATTCGTACCTAATGGAAAATAAGGAATCCACAGTAATGTCAAATGTCTCTAATGTATCTGTATATAATCAAACGTTCCTTTCAAATTGAATATTTACTTTTGTTTTATATTTTATCAGATGCATTTCCAACTGATGCATGTGCCTCTGATCCATATCTTGTTGATGAAAATACCATGGTTTACATGAAGTTTGAAGGTGATTTCGGCAGCCAGGAATGTAGACAAATGTCATTCACAACTCCAAAATCTCCTTTCTATTCATATACAATGTGCATGAAAGAACTGTTTTACAGTAGCCCAAAGTGTCAGAGTAAAGTTAACTTTAAGAAGTATTGGTCTGACTACTACAGCTATGATTATAATAATGAGCAGGTAATATATATTATAATGGAACATCGTTTGTAAAGTTCATTTTGATTGGATATATATAGTGATGAATTTTCATGGCATCAATTCAGAATTGATGCTATGAAAATATACGTGCGAACGCAGACGACGTATAACAGATTTTAAATGTATGTTTTAACGTTGTTTCATTAGAATAGAGATCACTATGTTGTACAGGTACAAAATAAACGTAAAGAAAAGGTAGGACGAAAAAAACAATGAGATAAATATACCAGTCTTATATATATATAGTTATTACAGCTTAATGACGCGTGCTTAGGGAGGAAGCACCATTAGGGACTTTCCTTTTTGAATATTCCACGGAGCTCGGTATTTTTGTAATTTTACTTTAAACCGGTTATAACCCTTTGAATGTGTGAGGCTTGTGAAAATATCTTACGTCATTGGATTCACGATTGATGGCGGATAATAAATATTTCGTCAAATCAAATAGGTTTGATCATCATTTTCTTCTTTTCAAGTTCGTCATACGAAGTTATCAACTAGGCATTTTAATATGACATCACTGTAAATGTATACATGTATCGTGTTCTTTCTATTTTTTCTGAAAGACTACCATTTGAAACGCAGAACTTCGGGAATGTCCAGAGAGCCGACAACCTTGCTTCTACACATCTAACTTATTAAAATTACACAGCGACAAGATGTATTAAAGCACACAAGAATATTAGTCACGGTTGTGATAATAAATTTATTTGTGTTATCTTAATGCATCATATTTTTGTACAATAACAAAACTAAATTTGACCGTTTTACTTTTGACAAGCCATTAAATCTTTCGAATTGTTATACTTGGCTTCTACTTCAATTATGTTTTCGTCTTTGTCCACGTTTTGTTTTAATTTTTTTGGGTTTTTTTTCAACTTTAAATATATTTTTTTTTACTACTGGTTGTGAACAAGCGCTACAGCAATGACGCTAAGGCTCCTCTCCGTGTAATTAATTGCTAATGAAACCAGGGGATTTCATCATTTGTGTTGGTACTATTTCTTTATTTTTTTTTAAAGATATTAGGAGAAGACTGTTCTGGCAACTCATATAGCAGAATGTTTTCCCGATGTTTAACCGATGCCAGTCATGTTTCGTTTAAACTAAAAAAATCAAAACGTGAGAATAATGGTTATAACAGATATGATAACAAAAAACAACAGGAATTGATTCCAGACAAACTAAATGATACTTTTAGTTTTCAAATTGAAACAAAATGGGAATACAATTGTAAGTAACTTTTATTTTTATTATGTACTTTGGTTATTGAATTATTACGCTTAAACTGTAATAATAATAGTATTATAATAATAATAATAATAATAATAATAATAATAATAATGATAATAATAATAATAATAATAATAATAATGATAATAATAATAATAATAATAATAATAATAATAATAATAATAATAATAATAATAAATAATAATAATAATAATAATAATAATAATAATAATAATAATAATAATAATAATAATAATAATAATAATAATAATAATGATAATTATAATAATAATAATTATGATAATAAAGATGATAATATTAGTAGTATTATTGAAAATAGAATAGTAGATATTATAATAATAAATTACTAATAATAATGATAATCACAATTATAATATTAATAATCAAATAATAATAATAATAATAATAATAATAATGACAATAATTATGATAATAATGAGAAAAATAAATGTAAAAATATTACTAGTAGTTATAGTAAGGAAACATAAAGGTTACAAAATAATTGTGAAAAAAATAGAACATTGAAATATACCTAAAACATCATTAACAACAATTAACCAAACGCAAGGTCTGAAGATACCAGCCTCTTGAACTGATTGTTAATGTGCGTATTGTTATGCGTTTACTTTTCTACATTGGCTAGAGGTATGGGGGAGTGTTGAGATCTCATAAACAAGTCAGGAGCCTCTGACCTTTGTTAGTCTTGTATTATTTTAATTTTGGTTTCTTGTGTACAATTTGGAAATAAGTTTGGCGTTCATTATCACTGAAATTGTATTTATTTGTTTAGGGGCCAGCTGAAGGACGCCTCCTGGTGCGGGAATTTCTCGCTACATTGAAGACCTGTTGGTGACCTTCTGCTGTTGTTTTTTCTATGGTTGGGTTGTTGTCTCTTTGACACATTCCCCATTTCCATTCTGAATTTTAGATTACAACTCTAGTTTTTGTTGTATGTCGTTGAAACTACAATGCCATTAACTGTTACGACAAAGTGTATATGCCATTTATTTATATTTAGATGGCTTGGTTGGTGGAATTGCAGGTGGAATCGTTGGGATGTGTGTCCTCACAGCAGTAGGAATCTATTTGTGTATCAACTGTCGCCGTAGGAAACGACTTACAGGAAGATACTGCTGCGCATGTCCAACATACAGACCCAATTACTCAAGTGAGTTTGTTTTTTCGGGGTTTTTTTGTTCCGCTTGAATTCTGAAATATTGTATTTAGAATATGAACAACTAGATTTTTGTCCAATGTTAATTGGACTTGATTGAATGTTAAAAGATCCCTTTTTATACCATATTCAATGTATTACTATTAAATTTGTTTCTGTCATAAGTAAGATAAAAATGACTGCCACTGTTTGTCAAATAACTTTTCAACATATCGCACTATAAAAAAATACACGAAATTTATGTCTTTCTGTTTTTTCCTTTTTCGTAAATTTTTGAAATAATTAAAAAACATTCTAAAACATAAAAACGAAATCGAATGCATTCTGTGTAACTTTTTAAAAGCGTAGACCAAATCTATAGAATTGGTATTACACGTCCTAAACAAAGAAAATTCAACAAATAAAGTTGTTTTTATTTCAGGCTACGAGCAATCAACCTCAGTTCTTATTCTGAAACGAAACGACCACTCGAACTACAGTGAAAATTGTTATCATGATGGTTTCTTGATTTTTTTTCATGTATACACAAATTAAGAAAATTTGAATATCTCCAATAAATGTTGAAATGGTAAAAATGGTGGTCCAAACAAAATAAAACAGTACTGCTTGATGCAATATAAATCATTTTCAGAGTTCATGAAAGAAGGGTTATCCCAAGGTTTCTCTGCAGAATGTGCTGTAGCTGGTATATTGTTGTGTTCCTGCGTACTATGTAGACGACAAACACGTAATGGACATGAGTCAGAACAATGTGAAAAAGGTATAAAAATCAAAGAGCAGAATACAACCCAAGGCTCCCATTTGGTCTTCAACACGGCCAGAAAATACTTCACCCAGATGCAGACTTTAGATGGACCCTAAACAAAAATGTATACTCGTTAAGCGAAAATGGATATCAAACTAAACTCCGAAACATATAAATGATTTTTTTTTAAAAACATTACCAACAAATGCCACTAAAAAATGCCACTAACAATGCCTAGAATGTAAACTTCCAAGTGAAGCGTAATATATGATTTAAAACAATGGAGTATGGTGTCGGTTGGAATTTCACACTGTCTAAGTACTGTTGTTGATTAATAATTTACATGATGGTTCATTTTGGCACAAAGCCTCTTTTGAATCGTTCAAATTAATAAGGTGAACGTAAACTGAGAACACCATGACAATCAAGCAAAAAGGACCAAAAAAACAGTATAAAAAACATAAAAAACCAAATACGACTGAGTAACAAGAACAAAATGAAAACCTTTCGCATCCGTTTACTTGTTCATGTTAGTAAAACCTGGTGTTATATCTAATTTCATTGATCAAAAAGGGGGGAGTTTTGTTATAAATGAGACGATTCTTGCAAACATAAGTTCAATGTGAAACAGATGCCAAAACATTTGATATAGTACTATCCAATAACAATATAAGATCAAATGAATTTCCTCTCAATATATACATTTCTAGCAACTAATATAATGCATTAAAAGAAGAACCGCAACATCCATTACAAAATTTCAAAAAAGTTATGAATGTTATAATTTTTCTGTAATATTGCTGCACATAACTACTCTGGTGTCAACGAGTATGTTTTGTGTGTTCCTTTTACAATATACGTACTTTTAGAAAGTTTTCACCATTCGCTGTAGACATGCTAGTTCATTTAGGATGATACTTTTGCGATTGACTGGTCGGTATCATTAAATTGCCAAAATAACATAACCACATTTAAATAAACCGATTATTAATTGTTTCTCTTTTTTGTTTGCGATCACTACATGCACTAAAATAACTCATTTATTCATAATACAGATGTATGTCGAATAATGCATTTGTTTTTTATATGTATTTTTAGTTACCATGGGAATTGATTACACCTCGTCTGATGCAGAGAATAAATGGGAAACCGTTAAGGGCTTGCAAGATCCAGACACAGTTCCTCTTATTCAGTGTGACAACTAAAGTGGCAGACGACATATGAAGATCAGGACAAGAAACATGAATTGCTTGCAAATAGAAAACATTAGTTTTTCCGTAATGCAAATATAATCTAAATGAATGAATATTGAAAATTGCAAAAAAAAGCATTAAAAATCTGATTTTCAAGGTACATTCCTAAAATTGCACTTCATTTAAAATGATTTACTTGAAAGCTATCAATCAACAGAACAATTAAAAATAGATTGATATTATCCTGACATTTTTGGTACACGCATTTTCCACAGAAAAAAATGTGTGTTGAACCAGATTTCATAGCTAGCTAAACGTTCCAATTGTACGACAGCGATTTTTCTTTTGTATTGATTAAAGATGACTGCAGTGATGTTATCATTAATCAGAGTTTAATTTCGAATATGATTAATAACATGTTCCACTTAGGGTTGCCACGTTACCATCCCTTTACCTAGACTTGTTTGAATGTGAATTCAAAATACCATAACCAACACACTGATAACAACTTGTGGATCGAAACTGCTGTGTTCATTTTTTAGCCGATCGAATATAAGTATATTGTATGTGTTTTTATTTTGTCTATAGTTACATGTGTACTTTTATTGTAGCCCTCTCTTTTTGTCAATTTTTCGTTCAACTCTGAATATAAAAAAAGAAGATGTGGTATGTTTGCAAATGGGACAAGATCCACAAGAGACCAAATGACTCAGAAATTAATAACTATTGGTCACCGTGCGGCCGTCAACATTGATCAAACCCAATACCGCGAAGTCTGCTATGTGCGGGATACATTCAGTCCGAAAGCTTTTACTGATTTAGTATCATTGAAATGGACATGCTGAGAGTTTTAAGTTTGTTGCACAATTTGTGATACATAACTTGCTTCCAAATCAGTTTCAGCGTACCTTTGTGGTTTCAATATCTTTAAACTTCGCTGTTTATTTTGCTTTCTCATAGCAGGCGAAAGATATATCAAAAGGATGATTAAAATGCATTTATAAGTCCCAAAGAAATTTACAACCCAACGTTTATAAAGCAAACACAAAAAGACAACACATGACAGACTCTACACAACACTACATAAACACATATTTATCGACCTAAAATATAAGTTGCCAATCCCGGTGCTCTCCGTAAACAGATCCTGCTTAACATGCGACACACGTCATGCTACTCATGTTGAATTCAAATTCGTTGAGGAGTCTTATTCGGTAATGATACAATTGAGTGAAAAGGAACAGAATTATAGTGACGATAAGTTGAACATATCTGTGGCCATGAGTAACACATATTTTCCATAACGATCATCCATCCATCCATCTGGAAAATACAAAAAGGATAACTTAAACCAGTAGAACCGTTCTTGTCAGCAGCAATTCTTTTTTAAGTAAATTATGATTAGAAACTCGGGTTCTAAGGTATGATATCAACTTGGAGATATATACTCATTATATAGATGCTGCTCGAATGTTGCTACTTTGTACAAAAGAAAGGGAAAGTTCACAATTTGGAAACTGAAATCATCCGTTATTCTCAATTTTATATCTAACCAAAACGAATATGTTCGTAGTATCTATTATGGTTTTGATTTGTTCGCAATACCGTTTGGAATTTTGGGATCATCAATGCTCTCAAACTTGTTTATTTGGGCCTTTGACTTAGACATAGACATAGATCATGTAAGTGACTAAAAGAGATAATTAAAAAAAAATCCTGAATCTATACCATGCTACTGATAGATATTTTCCAACCACTCCTTTTTGTCTTTTATATAAATGAAGAGATAAAGCAAAATTAAACATAAACGGTGCTTTAATTAAAGGTTAATAAGACATTTACTGCTGCTTATAAGATAATTAACATGACTTGGTGAGGACTATAAGTATGCACAACCAAAATGAAATATTTCAAGTTGGTAGTGAATAAAGCTATAGTATATGTATTTATTGTATGGTCTTATTACAGGTATGCATTTCATATAAAATCCTTTACCTGTATCACTTTAAAAAAAATTACATATACTACCACCACACCAGTGACATCGCAGAAACTTATTTCATCTGTTTTTCTTATAATGTATTTCTTTGTTGTGCCGTTCAACCATTGTACCACTTTTAGTGCAGCATAAAAGAGGGACGAAAGATAGGAAAGGGACAGTCAAACTCATAAATCTAAATCAAACTGACAACGCCGTAGTGAAAAATGAAAAAAAGACAAACAGACAAACTATAGTACACATGACACAACATAGAAAACTAAAGAATAAACAAAACGAACCCCACCAACAACTAGGGGTGATATCAGGTGCTCCGGAATGGTCATAAGACACTCGTCAAATGTATGCTAGTCAGGAGTCTGTTTTTCAGTTGCTGGAAAAAATATGGTTAAAAAAAATGGCATTTCATTGTAATATAAAAATAAAGCGTTCACATTAAATAAAGCTGTCTCATTTGCAATCATACCACAACTTCCTCTGTCTATTTGACATTATTCGCTATATTGCATGTTCACTATAGTTCATCAATATTAACTAGGTTAATCTCAATATTTAGCTTTATGAACTACGAAAATTACCCTTGCTTAGCACTTATTACACATACACTGATTGTTGAATCTCCGAAACACAGTAGTTTTAATCTACCATTTCACTATGAAATATGGTTCGTCTATTTCTTCCCCATGAATAGAATTAGTATAACATAAAAAAAAATGAGCAAAACATGTCTTTTTTATTATTATAATAGAAAAATGCAGGTTTCGATATTTTACAATACAAATGTTATGATAAAGGAAGAGACACTAGAAATTAAAAAAAAAACAGATGTGTTACAATGAAGCAGTGAAACAACAATTTTAAAGGGATTAATCAAAAGCATCGAAAACAAGTTATCAATTGTCATGTTTTTTTTTCAAACACTGTTATAACAGTAGCATAAAAATTAACAAGAAACATAACACATAGATATATTTAAAAAAAGAAGATCTGGTATGATTGCCAATGACACAACTATCCCCAAGAGACCAAACTAACACAGAAATTAACAATTATAGGTCACCGATCGGGGTTCAACAATGAGCAAAGTCCATACCGCATAGTAAGCAATAAAAAGGCCCAGCAATGACAATGTAAATCAATTCAAACAAGAAAAGTAATGGCCTAATTTTTATATATAAAAAAAATTACGAAAAACAAATATGTAACATATAAACAAACGACAACCACTGAATTACAGGCTCCTGACTTAGGACAGACACATACATGCAGACTGTGGCGGGATTAAACATGTTATCAGGATCCAAACCCTCCCCTTACCTGGGATAGTGGTATAACAATACAACATAAGAACGAACTAAATAAATCAGTTGAAAAAGGCTTAAGGATGTTTGCTCCTGCATTTTTTAATTTTTTGCCAGATTTTCGAAATCCTCTGGTTTTATCCATGTATTGTCAATAAAACATTTTGCCCACTAACGACTACTTTTCTTTTCATATTTTTATTACATAAAGTTTAAAAAGCCATATTTCAAAATTTAATAAAATTCTTGTTATTTTTTCATAGTTTTTGAAACGAATAAGGTAGCAATGTTAGATATATGAAAAATCTAGAGAGAATTATTTCCCGCCAAATTTTCAATGGCTTATATCTGGAAAACGAACACACGGACCCTTCATTTTTTTCTACTATTTTAGTTACTTTATTTATATACTATCAATTTACAATAGTCTCTTAAAAAGCTTGTTATTTTTTAACAGAGTAGCGAACATCCTTAAATCATTAGATGGATGAAAATGTATTGAATATCTTTACTAACAGACTAACTTGATTATTCCATTTATCGTCGGGCACTTTCGTAACCCCTATCTACTTCATAGATAGACAAACCATTCTCTACATCCTCGCCATGCGTATTCACTGAATCAGACTTTCAATTAATGATTGTTATCCATCATTTTCTACTTTTGAAAAATGCCTGTACTAAGTCATGGATATGACGGATGTTGTGCATTCGATTGGTGTGTTTGAAAACAAAACTTTACGATTTCAGCTTTCCAATTTTGAACTTTCCATTTCTTAGTAGCAACATTCCAGTAGCACCTACATACGATTGATACGATATTTCCGTGTTTGCATTTCCTATGATCATGATTTTCTTGATAAGGGGTTGCTGCTCACATGCAAGAAAGCTATTAAACCAAGAGTTCCAAATGGTGAGTTGAAATCATTCCTTCGTAAATTTTACGGACGCCATCACGAGTTGGTTGACCGTTATGGAATAACTGTTTCACAAATGATATCAGATATGTTCCTTACGTTGTAATTACAATCCCATTTCCATTCATGGATGAGACCTACCGAATTAGATTATTTACCAGAATTATTTTCACATAAACAACACGACGGGTGCCACATGTGGAGCAGGATTAGCTTACCCTTCCGGAACACATGAGTTCATCCCTTGTTTTTGTTGGGGTTTGTGTTGCTTATTTATTAAGTTTTCTATGCTGTGTCATTTATACTATTGTTTGTCTGTTTGGTTTTTGTTTCATTGTTAGCCATGGTGTTGTCAGTTTATTTTCGATCTATGGGTTTAACTGTCCCTTCGGTATCTTTCGTCCTTCTTTTATCATATGATTTTGCCATTGGATTTTGGACTTGTCGTTTTGAATTTCCTCGGAGTTCAGTATTTTGTGTAATTGTACTTTGTATCTGTATCATAGTTATTTTAACTTTCAACAAACACACTATACGTGTATTTTTATGGATATCTTTGACAATATGATATTTTGTATTTACATATCGACGTAGTGGTTTTGTAAAGGGAAATATTTCAACGTACCATGTAGACCAAAGGTACAGGCGGATGTATACAATTTTATTTTAACTACGATCCAAGGTAATGTGTTGTAATGATTTCTATTATTTGTATTATTCTCTGAACTTTATTATTGATCGTTGTTATAGTATGATAGTACTTGACAAGGGACTTTGTTTGCCAATAGTTCTAAGTACCTGTTTTTAGGTTGTTAATGACATGAGCTAAAGTATTTGAATATTGTATGTATTTTTATTGTGATTTTGTTATGTCAGACAAGGATTTGAGAAGCATTATGGGTGTATGGCGATTACATGAAAAACTGCAAAAAACATATATGTCAGATTTCCGATTGTGAGAAATATATTAACATTATTCGATGTGAAAGAAACATCGCAATAAAAATAAACAGAACTAGAAACTGTGAAAATATCCTGAATTTTTTTAAAGATCAGAGATATTGTGTTAAGATTGAAACCCCTCGTTTAACGCAAATGAAATAGAGCACATATCCACTACAGAACATGTGTAATTAGGTTAAAGGAATTTTGACTTTCAGAGAGCAAATTATTGAAAATGTCGGCTTCTGAATTGGCCATGATGTTGTTAGTATCTTATGGAACGCCAACACTGTCTTGTTATGACCATTTTCATTATATGATGTGCATTTACCTTTATATGATGTCCAATTGTCATTATATGATGTGCAAACACCTTTATATGACGTGCAAATATCCTTATACGATGTGCAAACATCCTTATATGATGTACAAACATCATTATATGATGTGCAAATAGCATTATATGATGTGCAAACATACTTATATGATGTGCATCTATACTTATTTGATGTGCATATATACTTATATGACGTGCTTATATACTTATATGATGTGCTTATATACTTATATGATGTGCAAACATACTTACATGATGTGCAAACATTTTTATATGATGTGAAAACATTCTTATATGATGTGCAAATGTACTTATATTATGTGCAAAGATCCTTATATGATGTGCAAATATACTTATATCATGTGCAAATATACGTATATGATGTGTATTTATCCTTTTATGATGTGCAGTTACCATTATATTATGTGCAAACATCTTTATATGATGTGGTTGGGTCATTATATTATGTGCTTGTAATCTTATATTATGTGGTTTGGTTTACTTCATTATATGATGTCGACACGTCATTATATGATGTGCTTTCGTCGTCCTTATGGTCAATGAACATGATTACGATTATAATGATTACTGTCTACGTCATAACTGATTCCGATCTGCTTCTGTAAACTATAAACCTGGCTCAAATATGTGTCCATCACTAGCGAGAGTGCAATTAATAGGAAAAATGAGACAATGCAATTTAACAAAATCAACGTTTCAAACATTTCAGACGGAGATAAAGATCAATTAATACATGATCTAATTAGAGAAATTTGCGGCTGTGGCGAAAATATGATAAAACAAATGCTCAGGCTCTTTATAGGTTGCTATTTGGGTTTAGGAAAGGCTACGTGTTGCAGGTCGTACTTTGATTTATGAGTGTTTACTATTACAAATTATGACTTGGATGGAGAGTTTTCTCATTGGCTCTCATACCACATCTTCTTATTTCTATTCATTGCAAAATACATATAAAATGTTATTGAATAATATGAATGGTAAGATGTATAATGTAGTGTTACTCCTCCAAAACCATACAAAGTCGGAAATATTTGTGATATGACGTGTACATGTAGTGTTTTGTACTTCCTTAATTTGTCTTTTTAACAATCTTTTTTCTACAGAAAAAGCCAAAATATCCAAATTCGGAGACTGCATGCTTAATCCACGTACTACCCGCGAAATGCAAAATGGTCAGGTTTGGTAATGTTCACATATTTGTATATACAGATTGTTTATTTTCAACTTATTTAAATGGAGATTTTTTTAATTGCTAATAAAATTCTCCAACTTGAGTATGTCAACAGATTTGGAGTGGCGTCAACGGTTTCTGAGATACAGACGGGTTGATTCCTGTTGAAGTGCTTTGGATTTTATTTTTCATTCGATTAGATGGGATTTTTTTCATTGTGAACTCATGTGAACTCATTTTGATCCTTTTCGGTAATGTCAAAGGATTTTACGTAGTTCATACGGTTATTTAGTTAAAAGGGCAAAACAAAAACTAAACAACTGAAAATTACACTTTGCCACACTTTTTCAATTAATGGGTATTTGATATTTTATTTTCCAACAAAGATGAATGGGGTGATGCCCGTCTTTTGCATTATGTTCCTGGGTTTTCGTCTCTTTAAATTCTTACTGTGTCCACCTTATTACTGTGTCCACACTCTTTGTTTCAACACATGCCCAATTGTTCCGCGATTTCGCTGGCATCTTCTAGAAATTATAATTCGGAATACTTTGCTTGCTTGTGACAATGGTGTTCGACAAGGAGAAAACTTATCACCTTTTCTATTTTCTTTACTTTTATTGACTAACAAAATTTCTTAGCGAGTACAAATACTACAGGACTTAACAGAACTATACCAAAAGATCTGGAAAGAGAATTAGAAAAATATCTTAATTTGTTTAATACATTGTGTCGAGTATTCGAAAACCAGTCCTGAAGAAGCTTTGTTCATTTTTAAAAAAAAACACAATATAAACACATGCGTTTGTCCTCCTGACTAAAGACTTTTGAAACCTCTCTCTCTTGTTTTGTATATATTGTAAAGTTATTATTGTTATCTCTGTACTGATGTCATACATTGACTTTATGAGAGAATAAAGATATATATTTAGAGGCCATAGTTATACCGATATGGATGATTGCTTGGTTAATAGTTAACGCCACTTTCATGCTATTTCGTGGCGGTGAGTTTATATTGGTGGAGGAAGCCGAAGTTCCCAGAGAGACCATCCGACCTTCGTTTAGAAAACAGACAATTCTGGTCAATTAAGATAGGAGTTGAGCTTACCTGCCACATGCGGTATTCGAACTCACACACCTAAGTGTCGACAGACTAGTGATACAGTAGTTCGACTATTCTTACCACTCGACCAGCGAGCGTCCATCTCTTTCATCAGAAATGGTGTAAAGGAGATATGGAATGAACTTCAACTCGGTGTATTTCATTTGCTTTCAGCTTTTTATTATGTTTTCGTGCATATATTTCACAACTTCAACATAGATGGTTATGGATGTACATGTATGCTTGATGTGCAGCGGCAAATTGATATGCATATTCGTACAAGTCTTAGAACATGTTACAGCTATTTTCCTAATGTATGTAGTTAAAAGGTTTGGTTGGCTTGCTTGCTTTGTTTGTATAAATGTTTGTTCAAGCATTCAATAACATCATACAAGCTGAAACCCAGCCTATCTGTTGATTAGAATTGTAAAACTTAATTAAAATGCATGAGCAAACAGTTATAAAGACAAAGCAATCAAGCCAATCAAACCTTTAAACTACATGCGTTTGGAAAATAGCTGTAATGTGATATGAATATTAACCCTGTTTTTTACTAGACCGACACCCTGAGCCGGATTTGCTAGTTCACAAGGTAACTTTCCGAAGGAAGACATGTCACCTTGCCCGGACAAATTCTTCTGATTTTGAGCCGACCAGCTTTTGCTCTTTTGCCGGGTTTCTCTACAGATAAGTTATCAAGATATATAATAGCCAATTAAACAACAAAACTCTGAAAAGCCAAAATTGCCCCAAAAGGACCTTTACTACATATAGAGTATACTCAGACACATTGCACTATTTATTTTTTTAAATCTATTATAGTTTCCAGGATAAACGCAAAATATTTAAAGCCGCTGCCGTAAATCTTTAATTGGAAAAATTCAAAATACATCTCTCTTTCTGTAAGAGAACAACAGGTCTCAGTAAGCAATACATAAATGCAGTGTTTACGTTGATTTAAACATCAATCTGATTAGATTACAGGTATTGTGTGTTCAAGCTTTGCTTACGCCGATCTAAAAACGCTCAATTCAAGACCATTGGGATTCTCTGGTTTTGTCGGATTGATTCACACCTTCAAAAATGTGAAGACTGAAATTTCATTGGCTGATGTAATATTAACCAGGACAGAAAGTAAAACAAAGTGTTGACAGATCCTTGTAACCAAAGCTTAGACAGATGATCTGTACATTATATATTAAATGTAGTAATCATTTGTTAGACACCGACTGTAGTGTGGGTAGGAGCACGGGTATTTCCTTTCCTTGATGGACTTTAATAAAAAAAAAAGAACATGGTTATTTTTTTTTTATTTCATTATTGTTTAATTTTTCCCTGATTTTAAATGGAAACAATCTATTTCACTTCCCTTCTGAAAACATAAAATCTGTTTCAAGAAATTTGGAATCAAACATTTACCAAAAATGTTGCCCCCCCCCCCCCCCCCCCCTCACCAAAAAATTAGTGGCTTCTCACAAAACCTTTTATATTGCGGGTTACTGCATGTGGTGGTGCTTTCGTGGTAACATGTTCGCATATAGTGGGAGAGGTCATGGGTTCGAACTCCAGCCGTGTAAAATCCAAAGACTTGGTTTTTTTTATAAATGAACAAAGCTTATTCAGGACTGATTTTCGAGTACTCGACACAATATTTTAAACAAATTAAGATATTTTTCTAATTCTCTTTCCAGATCTTTTGGTATAGTTCTGTTAAGTCCTGTAATATTTTTACTCGCTAAGAATTTGTTTTAGTCAATCAAAAGTAAAGAAAATAGAAAAGGTGATAAGTTTTCTCCTTGTCGAACACCATTGTCACAAGCAAGCAAAGAATTCCGAATTATAATTTCTAGAAGATGCCAGCGAAATCGCGGAACAATTGGGCATGTGTTGAAACAAAGAGTGTGGATACAGTAATAAGGTGGACACAGTAAGGATTTAAAGAGACGAAAACCCAGGAACATAATGCAAAAGACTGGCATCACCCCGTTCATATCTGTTGGAAAATAAAAATATCAAATACCCATTAATTGAAAAAGTGTGGCAAAGTGTGATTTTCAGTGTTTTTTGTTTGTTTGTCCTTTTAACTAAATAACCATATGAACTACGTAAAATCCTTTGACATTGCCAAAAGGATCAAAATGAGTTCATAATGAAAGAAAATACCATCTAATCAGATGAAAAATAAAATCCAAAACACTTCAACAGGAATCAACCCCTCTGTATCTCAGAAACCGTTGACGCCAATACAAATCTGTTAACATACTCAAGTTGCAGGATTTTATTAGCAATTAAAAAAATCTCCATTTAAATAAGTTGAAAATAAACAATCTGTATATATAAATATGTGAACATTACCAAACCTGACCGTTTTGCATTTCGCGGGCAGTACATGGATTAAGCATGCAGTCTCAGAATTTGGATATTTTGGCTTTTTCTGTGGAAAAAATATTGTTTCAAAGACAATTAAGGAAGTACAAAACACTACATATATACGTCATATCACAAATATTTTCGACTTTGTATGGTTTTGGAGAAGTAGCCCTACATTATACATCTTACCATTTATATTATTCAATAACATTTTATAAAACAAACCATCTCGCCATATTATGCATGAGTAGATAATTTTATAGCTTTTGTTATGAAATATTTTTAAAACTGACTGTGAGTTCAATGATATATAGATATAAGAAGATGTGGTATGAGAGCCAATGAGAAAACTCTCCATCCAAGTCATAATTTGTAAAAGTAAACACTCATAGGTCAAGTACGACCTGCAACACGTAGCCTTTGCTAAACCCAAATAGCAACCTATAAAGAGCCTCAACATTTGTTTTATCATATTTTCAAGCCAGCCGCAAATTTCTCCAATTAGCTCCTGTATAAATTGATCTTAATCTCCCTCCGAAATGTTTGAAACGTTGATTTTGTTAAATTGCATTGTCTCATTTTTCCTATTAATTGCACTCTCGCTTGTGATGGACACATATTTGAGCCGGGTTTATAGTTTACAGAAGCAGATCGGAATCAGTTATGACGTAGACAGTAATCATTATAATCGTAATCATGTTCATTGACCATAAGGACGACGAAAGCACATCATATAATGACGTTTCGACATCATATAATGAAGTAAACCAAACTACATAATATAAGATTACAAGCACATAATATAATGACCCAACCACATCATATAAAGATATTTGCACATAATATAATGGTTACTGCACATCATACAATGATATGTACACATCATATAAGTATATTTGCACATGATATAAGTATATTTGCACATCATATAAGGATCTTTGTACATAATATAAGTACATTTGCACATCATATAAGAATGTTTGCACATCATATAAGTACATTCGCACATCATAAAAGTACATATGTACTTCATATAAGTCTATTTGCACATCATATAAGTATATATGCACATCATATAAGTATATATGCACATCATATAAGTATATATGCACATCATATAAGGATGTTTGCACATCATATAATGATGTTTTCACATCATATAATGATGTTTGCACATCATATAATGATGTGTGTAAATCATATAAGGATGTTTGCACATCATATAAGGATATTTGCACATAATATAATGACAATTGCACATCATATAAAGGTAAATGCACATCATATAATGAAAATGATCATAACAAGACAGTGTTGGCGTTCCATAGTATCTGTCCATATTTGCCATGGACAAAACCCATTGACATGTATGTTGATTTATGTTTTCTGCTTTCTGCTTTTTTGTCGTATCTTCTGTATATTCAGTAATGATACATAAAGTAAGATTTGACTTCAAATAAATGTTAAATGTACAGCAGATCTTCAATTTTAATTGAACGAGATAATAGATTAATGAACATTGAGTAAACATCAATTTCAATTCATTCATTCATTTGTGAATGACCTTTTTGTATCTTTTGCCTCTCTTTGGTTCGAAGATCAAATAATAATATGACAAAACCTTTAATGTATCGAAGTTATCTTTCTCTAATCAAACGTATGCTTTTTAGCTGAGTATTGACTTTTTCTATTTCACATGTTCCATTAGATACATTTCCAACTGATTCGTGCGTCACTGCTCCGTATCTTGTTGATGACAATACCATGATTATCATGAAATTTGAAGGTGATTTTGGCGGTCAGGAATGTAGAAAAATGTCATTCACAACTCCAAAATCTGCTTTTTATTCATATACAATGTCTATAAAAGAACTTTACTATAGTAGCCAAAATTGTGAAAGTACAGTTTACTTTAAAAGGCGTGGTTCTGACAACAGCTATGCTTATAATAATCAGGTAATATATATATATATTATTGTACAGGTATAATTTTTATATGTTTCAGTATAGATAATTTGTGGAATTATACAGCAAACAGAGATAAATTCACAAAAAAATCTTTAATCTTAGAATAAAGTATAAGTATAAAAAACGGTCAAATCTGGTGAAATTTAGGTTTCTCTATTCAATCTGAGAATTTTTTTTATCAAACATACGAGGTGGGAGTCTTTACAAGTACTAAAATTGAAAAAAAATTGTATATCGATGAAAAACGCTTTTGAAGTTTTAAAGTCGTGTGTAATAGCGTTTTAAATAGCTATAAAAACTGAAAATGACAATGCGCATTTGTGAAGATTTAATCAGATGACAAATAAAATTACGATAAATAGTTCACAAACACTTGTATTTTAATAATTGTTGTCTACTGAAACGGGGCCTTCTTCTTTAAAAACACGGTCGATTAACCTTTTCAATGATAAATTTATTTCCTTCTGTTAAAGATATCAGGAGATGGCTGTTCAGGAAACACATACATGTTATATGGCAATTACAGAATGTTTTACGAATGTGTATACCATGCTAATCATGTTGTATTTGAGCTGAAAAAAACGCAGGAAGTATTTCCAGAAAAAGTAAATGACACTTTTGAGTTTCAAATTGAAACGAAATGGGACTATAATTGTGAGTACTTTTATTTCTGCTATATACACGTACTGTAATTATTAAGAAAAAAAAGAAAACGAAAGACTATACGTCAATGATACAGCTACACATGCACACAAATAACAACTAGAGGTCAACATAGAACCATTACCAGCAGAATATAATCGGTTTAAATGTCATGTGTAAAAAAAACAATGTAAAAGATAAGAATTCATGCAGAAACTGTAGAAGATGTGTAATAATTATAATAATAATGAAATAATAATAATAATAATAATAGAAATGTTAGTAATGAGTATGCATCATCTACATGGTCTGACACTTGCATAAGTCATGATGTCGATGAAATTAGGTTACTACAATGCCATCAACTGTTACGTCTTAGCTCCTATACCATTTATCATTCAGATGGCTTGATTGGTGGTGTCGTTGGGATGTGTGTCCTCACAGCGGTGGGAATCTATGTGTGCATCAACTGTCGCCGAAGGAAGCAACTAACAGGAAGATACTGCTGCGCATGTCCAACATACAGATCCAAATACTCTAGTGAGTTTTTTCTCTATTCCCTTCCAGAGCACCTGGTTTCACTCCCGGTTTTTAGGGAAGTTCGTGTGGTTTCTTATTTATTATTTATAACTGTTGATGTAAATGTCCCTTGGTTTTTTTAGTCTTTGTTTACTCCTTGGTTTTGATGGTTATTGTCTATTCCCCTTGAATTCTGAAATAATTTGTAATATGGACATTTGATCAACTCGGTATCTGTCGAAAGAACATTTGATTTGTATTGAATGTTTATTTGACCCTCTATGTATATATATTCAACATTGTTCAAGTGTTTATTGTTGAAAGTGTTTCGGCTCTTTCTAAGATAGACAGTAATTGTGAATTATCTTACCAAATTGACGCTCAACTAAAAACATTCGCATATTTGTCTTTCTGTTTTGGATTAAATGAAAATCAATCGGACGGATTGGTATAAAACGACAAAACCGAAAACAAATAACGTTGTTTTCATTTTAGGGTACGAACACTAACATTAATCACAGTTCTATAGATTCTGAAACAAAACGACCACTCGAACTAAAGAAATTGAACTATAAAAGTCAACTGTGACTGCCTATGCTATCTGTGACAAAGCTATACAAATCTTAATAACATGGTTAGTTGTAGCATAAAATGCAATTATACGAGCTGAATGCTTCTTTTTACCGTCCGAAAAAGGTGTGTTTTCAAAGCATCGGTCGTTCATATATTTTCATTATTTTTTCTATCAAGTAAATCCTCGATCCATGCAAACTGAGCACCAGTTAACGTGTCTACAATCGAATAAAATTTATAAAATGTCGTGGTTTATGACAAACGTATTTTTTAATATTGATAAAAGGATATGTTTTGCTTCCATATACGAAATGAAATAACCTCATTCGTGTACTAGTAAAGACAATAATGTGGCTAAAAGAGGGACGAAAAATACCAAAGGGACAGTCAAACTCATAAATCTAAAACAAACTGACAACGCCATGGCTAAAAATGAAAAAGACAAACAGAAACACAATAGTACACATGACACAACATAGAAAACTAAAGAATAAACAACACGAACCCCACCAAAAACTAGGGTTACCTCAGGTGCTCTGGAAGGGTAAGCAGATCCTGCTCCACATGCGGCACCCGTCGTGATGCTTATGTGATTACAAATCCGGTAAATAGTCTAATTCGGTAGGTCAAATTCATGAAAGGGAAGGGGATTGTAGTTACGACGTAAGGAACATATCCGATATCATTTGTGAAACGGTTATTCCAGAACGGTCAACAAACGTAATTTAAATATCTGCGTATGTGCGATAATATTTGTAAAAAACAGAATAGGACAGTACTGTTTAATACAATATTAATCATTTTCAGAGTTAATGACAGAAGGATTAGCTCAAGGTTTCTCAGCAGAATGTGCTGTAGCTGGTATATTGTTGTGTTCCTGCGTACTATGTAGACGACAAACACGTAATGGACAAGAGGAAGATCAATGTGAAAAAGGTATACATACCTTAAATGGTGTGAACTTCCTAATACAACGTATATATGCTCAAAATGAGTATGGTGTAAATTAAAAATTCACAAAGTTTACGTGCTGTACATAATTAAACTACTGTTTTATGGTGATCAAACGCTTCTTTCGACTTGTGTAAAATAGACGCAAAAGATACGAAAGGAACATTCAAACTCATAAGTTGAAAATAAACATAGAACGCCATGGTATAAACATTAGTTCAATGCATCATGTAATAGAGATGCCTAATGATTGATACATTACTAATTATACATGTAGCTTCATCTAATATAATGATGTGTCCGTGTTGATTTGTGCAGGTGACTGACCATGCACAGCATCATTCAGTCGACACATTGACATAGAAAATATCAACACTTATTACATTGTTTGCAATGAATTACATTGATTTCCCAGTGACAAAAAAACCCGATAATATCAAATATGAATTATAATTAAACGTGGTTATTCCACTCCTCTGACGTCTTACAACAATAGGCGTTGTCAAAACGTCGATTACATCGGATCAGAACAAATTGTGAATGCGTAGAAACAAATATAGTTCTTTACATTATCTACTTTGACATCATAAAAAAAGCCTTTTGCCAATGTAACAAGAAGATTAACTAATAAAACAATTCAAATATCGAAAACTATTCAACTCGAACAACACTAATAATTAACTCATGCGTTACGCGCCTTCTTGAAATAATGCGTTGTTCGTTCACTCGTTCAATAGTTTTCTCTATTTGCATAATTCGATTCGTTATTCTATAACCGATTATTTTACATATTATCAAAATGCTAGCAAGTTAAATGTTTGTATTTATGTTTGCTCAAGCATTGAGATAGATTTAAATCTAAAACAATATAATGGCGGAGTTAAACTAGAATACATTATATTTAAATTTGATTGGACATGATTAAATAATCAAATTTACCTATCTTCATGTTTAACACCGCATACTTCTATTGCTTGCATATATCAATCTTAATTACAATGCTTGAGCAATCTTTTATACAGACAAACCAAACCAGCCAACCAAATCTTTAGTTTGATAGCATAAGGATAACAGCTGTAATAATCAATTTGAAGTGTGGATATTTTCTATGTTATTTAAATTGTTTCTATTTTTTTAGATCTCTAATTTTAAAATTATCTGTGTATACTGTATCATGTCTATAGCATTTGTTTCTAAAATGTTTTATAGTAATTATGGAAACTGATTACTCCTCGTCTGATGCAGAGAATAAATGGCAAACCGTGACGGGCCTGAAAGATCCGGACTCAGCTCCTCGTCTTCATTGTGACAGTTAAAATGGCAGACATCTCAAGATCAAGACAAGAAACATAATCTGTTTTCAATAAAAAAAAAAACCTGCATATTCATTGATTTTACACTCTTCTATATTAATAATTGCAAGAGAAATAAGTGTGAAACAAACCTGAGCAAGGCAAATTCCGAAATTGGCAGTCCATTGACAAATGACAAAATCAACTACTTTCAATTAACGGGACCGAAAACCTACTGATATAGTTTTGACTTGGTACAGGCATTTTCTTTTGAATACATGCTTTTTATAGCACGATATAAATGTTTAATATTAACGAACGGAGTCTTATGTGTTGCTTATCTTCACTATTTGTTCGGGGAAAGGATAATTAAAAAAAAAACACAAAAAAATACTATTACCAAACTCTTTATACACATAATCACAAATATAAGCCCATTTGTAATGTTCCAATTGTCGTAAGCACAATTTTTTCTCTAATCTGACCTACCAAGTTAAGATTGATCACCGGGTTTATAAACAACGGATTTCGTAATTAGATCAGAATCTGCCTACCTTTCAGGAGTACCGGTACTGGGAAAATCCCAAGTTTTTATTTTTGGTTTGGTTCGTGTAACTTAGTCTTATGTTTTATTAGTTGTGCATTGTACATTTTGTATAATGTTTATTTATGAATACTTGTAAAAGAAGATGGTCAAGCATTTACCGCATCGGAATTGCTACCTTTTTATGTCAATGCAATTACCTCAGTTGATCTTTGTGTTTGTCCTTGATGAATAATTTTTGAGATAGTAACTGCAGTTACCTTCCGTTATACTTCATGGACACAATACACATCTCAGATTACTTTTATTATCCTCAGCTTTTTTAGAAATTTGATTCCGCGAACTACTGAGTACATACGGTAACCGTATTTTGTGGTATTAAGTAGTTTTTAACATTGCCGCTCGTCTTGCAGCGCTATGGTAAACTGGGTTAGGTTATAATTCAACTGCTTGCTTGAACGCTTCCAGTGCAGACTTCTTGTCTCCAGTAATTTGCAAAGCTATTCCAAGAATGTTATATGATATAGCTTTAAAACGATCATCTGGAGGTATAAAAACGTTTCCAAGTATCGTAAGATTCAAATATCAAAGTGATACTACACATTTTTCAACATCCTGTGAGTGGTAATAACAAAGAAAATACAAGAAATGTGCATATACTACTGATGGTATCATATGGAATACTTCCTCGACTTCCAAGAAATGTGCATACACTACTGATGGTATCACGTGGAATACTTCCTCGACTTCTAAGAAATGTGCATATACTACTGATGGTATCACGTGGAATACTTCCTCGACTTCCATCTCTAATTCTACAGGAATAAGGTTTGAAAACTTATTAAATTTTACAAATCCCATGTAAAGTATACTTAATGAACGAATAATTCCTTTCTTCTGAAATACTTCAAGCTTGAGAATATTTTCATGTAGATCCGATAGCCTTGATTTAAATTGTGTTTTTTTTTTCTGGAGTACATTTTGATAACGCATACTCTAGAATACGAACACTGTTAATATACCGCTTTTCACGGTAGGTCATTGACGCCAGCATTAACCGGCCAGTGATTGCATCATGATGAACATTTTGAAGCAGGAAACACATTTGATGTTTATATTGATACTTATTGCAACGATAAAACAAGTTCTTTTGGGTTGATTGTGATTTGCCATTGCATATCATCGATTGGTTATACAAATACATTTGCTTCATTCTTGTCGATTTGCATGAAAGTATCTTTGCTACTGCCTGTTGATAATTATGCTGTTCTATCCTATGGATAAGAGTTTTGAATTGATCATTCGATGACAACTCTCTATAAACAAATCACGTGTGTCGTGATTGAGTAACTTATTTCGGACAAGATTTCCTGGCAATGAATTGAGTTAAGATAACGAAGTAATTCATCCCGTCTTGAACCTGATATTTTGTTCTCAAACATATTATTCTCGGGAATGAAATAATTTGGGCAAACCGAATATATTACACAGTAAACAAATCTAACATCTCTTGAAACAAGATAACAAAGTTTCCAAATTGATTGAGGAAGCTCCTCTGATAATAAAAACAGTTTTAAGAGAAAATGAACACAACGCATCTTCAAACACTAGTTCTACACTTGATAAACCTATCATAAACAATTTTAAAAGCACATAGCAAAGAATTTGTGTTTGATTAAAAGTAAAAACGAGAAACCGCACACCTACTGTGAAAGATGTGCGCCATTCAAATGCTTCATTTCGAGATCCTTTGATTTCGATTGGTACAAATACAATTCCATGATCTACAATGGTTTGCTTGATCTCGGTACTTGGCCAAACGTTTGATGATCTGTGAATCCAATGTCTAGCTGAAGAAATCCATGATTTGTAATGTACGTGAAACGTGAGTTTCAGTTGTCACAATGTACAGCATTTTCGCTGTCACTTTTCCCTTCAATATTAGACACACATGGTCTGTGAATTATTTTCGCTTGTTAAAGAGTTCGATATTGATCGCAGATTTCCACTGCCAATTACTTTTAATAAATCAAGTTCCGTTTAACTATGCTAAAACCTGTCCATCGGGTATTACTAGATTTATTTCACTTGACTGTGCGTGGTTTAATAAGTTCGCCTATTTAAGACCATTCTATCTATAGATAGGAGATTTCAGATCAGTTGAAATGACATTGGTAATAGTTAATAAATGATGATTTGTTTGATGATCCTCAAATTGAAGTGTCAAATATTTCATGTATGTTCAGAAGTACAGCAAACAAATAAACAGTTAAATACAGCATGTAGTTCCTGCAATAGAGGATCGACCGGGATGAAATCAAGAAAGCAAAAACGCTAAACATGCGAAAACGCGAAATGTATTTCTCGATTTTATGTTTTCGGTTTCTCGATTTCCCGATTTCCCCATTTTTCGATTTCTCGATTTCTCGATTTCCCGATTTCTCAATTTTTCTTTCTCGATGATTCCTTGATTTCCCGATTTAGCGTTGATAAATAAAAGGAGAAAACAAGAAAACAAGAAAAGAGGAAATGGCTGCATCAGGCCACCATAACAACCAAAAATGAATTGAAAATTATGATGTTATCAAAAGTACTGTACTATAGTTGCACTTTTTTGGCATTAAAAAAAATTAGAAACGGCAGGTAATACACTTAATTACTGGTCTATAATTTCCTTTTTATAAAACACTTAAGAAAGCCATTGAAGATTGGTGATGATAATGACAAATGAAGAGAGGGCATTGCCATGGCTATTTGACCGGCACAGGCAGGATATCAAATTTTTTATTTAGCCGGCACCGGCAAATTAGAAAATTTGTTATTTAGCCGGCATTGAATACAACTGTTGATCGATTGATGTGATTAGTATAGAGAAAAAACTAAATAATCATTTAAAATCATTTTAATATCACAATATCAAGCATTACAAATACAGTACAATAAAACATAAGACATTGAAGATATTCATAAATAAATAATTAATAATTATAATATTAATTAAAAGCATGAAAACACATTTGTATGTACATTATTAAATATTTTTTTTTTCTAAAATATTTCTAAATAAAGTTGATTTTCAAATCTGTAGAATCTATCATGGTTTAAATATCCTGTCATGTAATACAAATAGAGCTATGTAAAACTACATCATCATAAAATAGATAATATCAAAAAGTTGTTTACTTCGAATTTCGAATACGTACATGATTTATTCATTTGCGATTGTTACAAAACCTTTTGAAGTTGTTTTAGTCTAGCACAAGATAAACGAACTACACATTACTGTGACTGGCTTCCTTTGAACTGCGTCATGTGTGCATATGTTACTTATGTAAATATGATTCTTTTTGCATGAAACCACTGAGGGGTTCATGCTTATATATTGGCGTATTAATATATTAGATCGGAAAGATAATACTCTTGTCAAAAGCATTTAATTCAATCGGAATCAAAGAAATATATACAAAAAATATATATATTACTGTATTCATGCTCCTGAAGAAATTAACAATGATTGAAATCAGAATCTTTTCAGAGTTGTAATTAAGAAATAAGTATGTTATATGGAAAGATACTCTGCTTTGGTATTTTTAAATATTCATTTGTAAAGGAAAACATAAAAGTTAAATCTTAATAATTATTGCATCCTACAAAAAATGGTTAAACGTGTTAATTGAGGGTTGGGATCCCGCTAACATGTTTAACCCCGCCACATTATCTATGTATGTGCCTGTCCCAAGTTAGGAGCCTGTAATTCAGTTGTTGTCGTTTGTTTATGTGTTACATATTTGTTTTTCGTTCATTTTTGTACGTAAATGAGGCCGTTAGTTTTCTCGTTTGAATTGTTTTTACATTGTCTTATCGGGGACTATTATAGCTGACTATGCGGTATGGGCTTTGCTCATTGTTGAAGGCCGTACGGTTACCTATAATTGTTAATGTCTGTCATTTTGGTCTCTTGTGGATAGTTGTCTCATTGGCAATCAGACCACATCTTCATCTTTATATTATTAACAATAATCATTATATTTCTACGTTAAAATTACTTACATTTTTCGTATTTAGGTTTGAATTTGTGAGTTATTATTATTTATTTTTTTGTATTGTAATATATCCATAAAACGGAAAGTAAGACAGTTTATTAAATATAAATATTTTAAACGGTCGTGAATAAAAATACTTGTGTGTTTTCATTTCATAAAGAATGATTTTAAATCCTTTCATCTCACAACAGCCGTACAAATAATTGACAATAATCACAACAAAACCAAAATTACAACCATAATGTTGATTATTTTATACTGTTTTAGTATGGATTTAAAAGTCTTTGCTAATATTTTGTATAGTTATATATTTGCTTAATGGAATGTTAGAATTTAAATAGATTCATTCGATAAATAAGATGTCTAATCGTAAGTACTTGACGTTCATGTTTATTAATATTATTTATATTCAAAATAATTAAAGAAAAAAAAACACTTACTAGTTTATTGTATTTTTTTTATATTATTTAATAGTTAAAACTTATAGTATCTACATTTTTTTTACTATGTACGGTAAGGTACGGTTAAAAATGTAAGGTACGGCTTTGAAAATTGTATTCATTGTGTTGACCAACTATCCTACACCTCTTGATTCATTCACATTATAGAACACATTTCAAAAGCACACTATCGGTTTGCGTTCTCAAAGACTCCGAATTAAATGTCAATGAATCCGCAGTCAAAACATTAAATGTAGGCCGTTTGACATTCGAATTCAACTATTAGATTAAGATATGTGATGACGCAAATGCGTATTATTTTCCTGAGTATCAGTGAGATGCTTTCTATTTACTATTATGTGCGCTAAGATACTACTTGCATGCAATACTATTTATATACTTTGACCTTTTCGAAAAACTAAGGATTGTCTACCCAAGGGATACATTCCTTAACTTTGTAATGTATTTAGCCTTTAAATTGTTTTCATTCGAGCGTTACTGATGTTGTTTTTGTAGACTTGACACGTGTCTGGTATACATCATTTTAATTCTGGTATTTTTTATATCTCCATACCTTTTTTTATATAAACTGGTTATTTTGAAAGTGCGACAGGTATTCATAAACTTCTGAATTCAGCCTGAAATTCTTCGGCAAAACTAAGTTTCCCTGTAGAATGTTTGAATTGATTTAAGTAAAATAAGGAAATCATTAAAATTTGAGATCTTTTATGAGACCAAAATGAGTCTCTTCATAAGAGGTCCCAATCTTCACCGCATACAACATCTACCATGATTAAAGACAGCTTCAAATACGAGTTGAGAATATAAAGACATTCATTTAGGAAACAAAATATAAAGCTATGATAGATAAAATAAATGCATCCAGTATTCCACATTACAAAACAAACTGAGCGCATAAACTTATATTGCAATAGTTTTGTGCATAAGTCATCCGGTTAGTAAACTTTAGGATTTGCCAAAGCGTTATAATCGGAAAAATTATGTACATTCTCAAGTAATAAATAAAATAGTCGAGCTTTTAAATAATTATTCAAATAGAAGCTGTAAACATATACTTTCAACTAGCTTCTTCTATTCACAGTCAGTTATTTCAATTTAAAAGTAAACACAAATTCAGCAACAATCTTTTGTTGACCCGGCAGTCAGCAGTCTAAGGTTCAAGTATTGCTTTTCTTTTTTTAAAGAAAGCAACTTGTTATATATTCCATAGTTTTAGGAGAAATTTTTGGTTCAGAAGACAGTTATTATAAACATGAATAGAGCAGTAAATTATTTATTCAATATTCAAGTGTCTAAAAAGGTCTCGTTTGATGAGTTTCAAGAATAAATGTGGGCTTGGTATTATTACGGGGTGTTAGAAGATATATCCAAAAACTATTTCTGCAAGGTACATGTATGTCTAACCGACAGTTCTTGATAATTTGTCAATCCGTCACAACGATTTCAGTCAGCGTTATGGAATAAATGTCTTGTAAAGTTATCTTAATTTCTTCGCCTGTTAATATATTATAAATTATATTTTCATCCAAAGAGCTGTTTTGGGGGTGGGAAGATCCACACTTACTTTAATACGTGTTTAATAAGAATCGTGTTACTCTCGTAAATGCTAAAGTTAAAGCAAAGAGTTTTTACGAAAGGACAAAAACATTAAGATGTTTTCAAGTTACCCAAATTAGTAAGTTTGTGATAAGGGGAGGCAAAGAATTGCCTTAAATCTGTACCGTAAGAAATTAAAATGGCTTAAGGGTGTACTTACATGTAGGTGAGGTTTTGAAATTTGTGTCAAATGTTCGGACTCCTTGGTGTCCTACCATACGATACCAATACCAAGTAAAATAGTTTGCCCCATTACAGCCATTTATCTTTTAATATAAAAGACTTGATAGCTCATAAAAGGTCATTTGACAAAATTTAAGCAGATTCCTGATTTTCTTTCTTTTGAGTTGAGACCCAAATACCAATGCAAATATAAGGTAAAAGTTCGAGTCAGCCGTTTCCCGCCATATTGTTTAACTCAAATGTCTCGAAAAGGCGCTCAATGACTTATCAATATTTTAAGCTTATTCTGATCCTTAACCAATAGTGTTCCAGCTTATAGTAGATCTTTTTAATTCTTGATTTATTTAATTAAACCTAAGATCACCTAAGTATATCCTTAAATAAGGACTGTCAATCATTCTATATAGAAAATAACAGTACTAATTTATATAAATAAACTTAATATGACTATTCTAAGACCATCATAAGACACACCTCGTGTGGTCCTCATTTTTGACAAACTTTAAGAGATGTTATTAGCTAGTACCACATTGTGAAACCAACTTATGACTAAAATATGTCGCAAGACCATCCTATGACATGTCTTAGTCCAGAGACGGCTTCGTTAGACCTTGTGTTACTCTACATTCCGTAAATTCAAATACACATTGTATCTCTGTGATATATTTACGATGTATGATATTGTAAAAGTAAAAAAAAAACGTGTTTGGACATTATATGACTTACAATGTATGCTCCCACTCGTCAAAAGGCTTCATTTCTTTACTCGAGCTGATATTTTCCATTTAAAATAAACAGAAAGCCTCACAAACGAAATGTGCAGTCCATCACTGCAACAAGTGTATTACGATATTCCTGAACTCGAGATAGTTGAATTTTAATATTTATAAAAAGCGCGAGCCTTGTCGACCTATTTAAATAATTAAAACTTAACTTTGAGAGTGGAGAAATATCGCAATACATGAGTTATATGTATTGGTGGAATCTGTTTCTCAATTGATACGTATATTTCCTTTTCAAAGATTTGCAGAAAGTTTTGTTCTTCACAGGTGGCGTCATCAGGTATGCTCGCCTTTTTTCAGTACATCATAATATGAAATTCAGAAGAAATCAATAAAATTTAACGTCATAATCAAATATTGACAAATCATTTGCTGAGAACATATATTTCACTAGTGATGATAAATGTTTTCCCACAACGCTCGAGAAATGTGAAATAGCACAAACATTAGATAAAACAATGTAATAGACTTTGTTTATTATCCCTTCAATGGACAATGTAATTTTATAAATTACGCCTAAAGTTTTTATTAAATGCACAATGTATAGAGATAAAGAGTAAACTTGTCTTTATTTTTCATTGAGAATGTCAAAAAGAGATAATGATCAGCCTGTTTCAACGGCTTATTTTGGAATTGCAGAGGAAACGAGAAAAGAAGGAATGCCCTGGTTGTAATGAAATATATGATAAGCGCCACTTCGAAAATCACCACCTAAAATATTATACTAACAATATATGGCATTGCAGTTATCAAATATCAACACTGCAGGAAATTTCCAACGACGACACTCTAGAACCAACAAGCCACGATTTGTCATCATCAGCGGAAGAAAATGACCGACCATTAATTTCCATTATAAAGGCAAACATAAAATGCAACTTGCAGGCTCTACGCTCTGGCTCAGATGAATCTGACACCGAAGAAGAGGAACTTTGGGACAATATAACGATAGCAGACATTGATAATGATTTCAGTACTAGAGACCAGAAACCCCAAGATCAGACTATACATGTCAGTAACTGCTCAAATATTCCATCCATTCTAATGTCTTTATTACTTTTTTTTTGTTCGTGGCAGGCCTGTCACATTATGCCAGATGTAACAGTTCAGCGGTTGCTCTCTTCCTATACGATTTTTTCAAAGCTTTGTCAGCAGAAAATGTTGCAATTGCAACAATATCAACTGCATTTCCTGCTTCTGTATACAAGTTATATAGAGATATCGGTTTCAAGAAAGATAATTTTACAAAGTATGTCATCTGCAAGAAGTGTTACAAATTATATAATTACGAAGACTGTATTCAAATTATTGAAGGTCAACAAGCGTCTAAAACCTGTCAGAATATTCGCTTTCCGAATCATCCACAGATAGGAAGAAGAAAAGTATGTGGAGAACTACTTTTGAAAGTTGTCCAACTGCAAAGGAAAAGAAAGCTGTATCCCTATAACACATTTTGTTATCTTTGGAATCTTCAGTATCAAGTCTTGTTCATCTTCCAGAATATGAAAACAACTGTGAAAAATGGAGATCAAGACGACAAGAAGATGGTTTTTTGGCAGATGTTTACGATGGACGAATTTGGAAAGAGTTTCAAGGTAAAGAAAAAGAAAACTTTTTGTGTAGCGAGAGACATTATGGATTAATGATGAATTTGGATTGGTTCCAGCCGTATGAACATGTTCAATATTCCGTAGATGTGATGTACGCTGTAATTTTGAATTTACCTAGAAACGAACGTTTTAAATTGAAAAATGTCAACCTCATTGGCAACATACCCGACATGGCGAAAGAACCAAGTCTTCATACATTCCGTGGGTCACTTATAGATGAACTGAAAAGAGTATGGGCAAATGGATTTGCTTCCAATTCCTTCCAAAGTAAAAAGGATAAACAGACTTTCAAATTAGCATTGATGTGTGTCGGCTGAGATTTTCCTGCTATAAGGAAACTCTGTGGATTTTTAGGCCATGGCGCTACTTTAGGATGTTCTTAATGCACGAAAAAGTTTCCTGGCGATGTCGGTAAAAAAATATATTGTGGTTTCGACGTTGAAAATTGGATACCCCGGGATTTATTTCGACAACAACAGTTGGTTCATGTCATACGATGTGCAAACACCCAAACAGAAAATGACAGACTAGAAAGCAAATACGGTCTCAGATATTCTCCCCTTTGTGATTTGGACTATTTTGATCCAATAAGGATGTCTATTATAGATTCGATGCATAATCTTTACCAGGGAACAGCTTAGAAATTGATTAACATCGGTGCCATACCTCGTAAAATATCGTCCTCTTTCGGGGGATTTACTGCAGAGCAATGGAAGAACTGGACAAACGTTTTTTTTTCCATATTTTCCTTGAAAGATGTCTTACCTAATAGAGATTTGGATATTTGAAGAAAATTTGTACTTGCAAGTCATACAATCGCTTCTAAGTATGTTACAGAGGCTAATATAAGGCAATATGAGGATAGCATCCTACAGTTTTGCAAATACTTTGAAGCTGAGTATGGCCAGGAAAGAGTTACCCCAAACATGCATTTGCACTATCATTTGAGCGATTGTATTAGAGATTATGGTACCGTGTATTCCTTCTTGGCTTTTTAGCTTCGAAAGATATAATGGTCACCTTGGATCACTGCCGAAAAACAGTCGATCGATTGAATTGCAGATGATGCGACGTTTTACTCGGGATTCGTTTGTAAATTCTGTACAACTACCAGCAAATACGAAAGCACTTTATTTAAGCACTTTCAACAGATGGATACTCTTGGAGCAGTAGCAGCCATAGCTGATGAAGAGGTCAGACATCTTCTTTATTTAGCAAAGCGAAGTGACCCTATTTGTAACCAGGACTGTTCCCGCATTGGTGCATATCAATGCTCAAAAGAATCCCAACACTGTCTAACGCATGACGAACACCGTATTATTTCTCGTACCTACATGTATCCAGATATGTCGGGTGATGATGTAATTCCGGAATCTTGTAGAAAATGCACAGCAGTTAGTTTAGGCAATGAAATATATAGATCAGGGGACTCCCGACACAAGCGTTCCTCATTTATAATGGCATATTGACATACTAAAGACGGGGAAATAATTACAGAGACCGGCACTGGGGATATTACACCAGGGATTATCCAGACTTACTACGTGCATAATCTTTTGGTTAGAGGTGAAAACAACATTCAATTAATTGCAAAGGTTAAGTGGTAACGTCCTCTGCCAGCAAGATACAGATATCACTGTGGGAGACCAGTAGAATTGTGGAGCCAATATATGTTTGACATTTTTTGGCCATCAGCATTTATACCCGTTTCAAGAATGTATTGTTAATATGTACGAGCGGATGGTGAGCTTTCTGAAAAGAACGTTTCATTTATTTGTCCATTGAATATCGGAACAAATATATAAAACATCATCTTATCATTGAGCATTGTCACGTACGTATGTATGTATTCTAGTATATAATATAGGTTTGCACATACATTGTATTGTATTGATATTAAAAAAAAGTACATTATAATTCGCAAATAAAGACAAGACAGGTGTGCATGCATGGTATTGTTCTTAAATGTTCATAAAGATTGTTTGTCAGACTAAGACAATAAATGAAGTCTAGAAAATAAAAAAAAGAATTATAAGACTTAGTGTTTGTTAAATTAAGACATTCGTGCATAGGAAGTAGGATTTGAACTGGATTGATATTTTACACATGGCAATCATTAAGTATATTAATTTAATAAAATATTGTACAAACCTTTTAAACTATTTTTTAACATACGCGGTTAACCTTTGTAAATGGAATTTGAACACTGTCTTAAACTGTTATACACGTAATTAGACCCTCCAAACAGAACTTTCTGATTTGTTTGGGTGTTCAAAGAAATAGAAACAGCAAACATGAAATACCTCTATGGCTAATACAGTGAAACTTCTGTCCTTTTTATAATAACAATTCAAGAGAGGATACTTTTTTCTATTAATTATGATTAATTTCGTTTTCGAAAGCGGATACCATGTGTAATTTACGTATAATTTCCTACATGTAATTCATATCTAAATAATCAAGTAGCACATGGATCGGCTAGGATGATATGAGTTATTAAAGTACTTCGTATTTATAATGTTTTGTAAATGTTGTACTTTTTATTTATTTTTACAAATGCACATTTTTTTTCGTTGCTTTTCTTTGTCACAAACTCACATTCGTGTGTATATATTTATATATAGTTGGAAAAACATCTGTGAATGTGAAAACATGTAACAGTAGTTTGACAGAAAATCGATTTGTCTTTTCTAATACTTTTAATATACTTTCGAAATTAATTATTGCTTTTATCATCATTTTTATACATGCAATATTTTGATGTATAAAAGTATAAAAGTCTTCATGACATAGATTACTAAAGAATTGTGTAGCATAATATAATCGTAAAGATTTAATTAAAAACAAACACATATTTATTTTCGTTATTTATAAAAACCATTTTTGTATCTTTGTATCATACTTATTGATAGACGGTTGTATGGACAGATGGATTTGTATTAGATAAAAAAAAAAAAAAAGTAACAAAGAAACAGACCGGTAACAACCGTTGCCGGATAGTTTTTCTGCACGAGTAGTCAGGTCAAGGTCCGAGGCGATGGCTACAAGTGCAGAAAAACTATTCGGCTGGTTGTTACCGGCCTGTTTCTTTTTTTCCACATAACAGGTTGGGTACTATTTGACAATAACAAAATGAACAACAATTTATTAATTGGCGGATTATCACGCATCTGTCTAGAGATCTTGATCATGACCGTAATTAAATTAAACCGGCAGCCAGGTAAGATTATCTTTTTGATGTTTATCTGATTGAATTAGAATCATTTATTCTTAAATAATTTCTCACTTTATTTTATCTAAAGATATTTTTCACTTGTTTTACGGTCAATATACTTATTTATACTTATCGTTCTATCTCAATTTCACAAAGACACCTTGTAAAACTGTAAACACTTTTAAAACCTCTAAATTCATGTGTAGTATCAGAGGAAACAAATAAGTATGTATGAAATTAAACAACAATTACATCGAAACTGAAACGAATGCTTTATATATTCTGTGGATCCAATTTGCTTTTCCGATTTGTATACTGTCATGGACACTGAAACAAATGTTCAGTAGTCCATTACGTCAGGATACATTGACATGAACTTATGAATGCATGTATTTGTTTTATGACATTTACAGTGATATTTCATTCGAATTCACTTATAATTTATGTGTTTCAGATTTCCCGAATCCATGATCAGCGAATCATCAAGTATCAAGGGACTCAAACTTCCCTGATAAAACATTAGTTATCCCATAGTGCAACTTATGCAGTGTAATTGCATTATCGCACCGCGGGTAAATTATCACGTTGGTATTGGTTCAACGCCGTCACGTGGTGACCCCCTAAGGGGTGGGTAAATTTCAAAGGAGGTTCATGACGTGGTAATTTTGACGTCAACTATAAAGATTGTTGTGTTTCGTTGTTTATTTTTCAACAAAACACAGCAGAAAAAAATCTAACGTGCGAAAAATTCGTTATACGGTTATCTACTGAACCCCTACGGATCCATTGAGGGATAATAAAATCCTCTACGGATCTGTAGGTGGTCAGTAGCGAACCATATAACTTATAATGTTTTGTGTTATTAATCCTTAAGCTTGAATACTGTCCTCTGAATAATTACACCTGATAAAACAAATTATACAGCATCTTTTTAGTCATTCAAAGCTATTATGCATTTATGGAATTTGACGAGACTGTCGTACAATGAGAGGTTTCGTGCTATAAAACCAGGTTCAATCCACCATTTGCTACATTTGAAAATGCCTGTACTTATTTTGCTATTTGATTAGGGACTTTCCGTTTTTAATTTTCCTCCGAGTTAAGAGTTTTTAGTGATTTTACTTTTAAGTGACTGTGTCCTGTATCATAGTTAATTTGAACTTTCAATACACAAACTATGCATGTTCTTTCCTTAAATGAAAAACAGTTTAAGTATGATTGCATTACGCAGAGTCGTTAATGGTAGTAGCAAGAAAGGGGACATCAAATATACGATATAAATTATTGTAAATATCTATTCATTGACTTGATGTTTGTTGTCTACTAAAACTTGCGCAATCTCTGATCGATAGACAAATATTACCTTCATCACTGTATCATAGTTATTTTTAACTTTCAGTAAACAAACTATACGTGTACGTCACGTTATCATCTAATGATTGGATATTTTGTATTGACAAATCTTCGTTGTGGTTTTGTACAGGGAAACAATTAAACGTTTCATGTAGAGCAAAGGTACAGGCGGAAGTAAACAATTTTATTTAAACTACAATCTAGGGTAAGGTGTTGTAATGATTTCTTATTAGTTGCATTACTATCTGAACTTTTGTTTTGATCGTGGTTATAAAAAACTGATGAGTATATATTGATGATTTGTACAGAGAATTACAGGTAAAAAGAAAATATACCAGACGATTGAATGCGAGGTTGAGTTATATGAGTTATCAGGTGTGAAATTCTTCCATTATTTACCTCAGTTGTTTAATAGCAATACACATATGTGACATGACACCAACATCTGAATAAGCTAGTAATCGTCCAAATCTTAGTCGTCTAGACTTCCAACCACATAACATGATTATAACTATATATCTCATATTGTGCTACTTATTTGGTTTTAACTTTTGACTATTATGAAATAACTTAACCTTTATCGTTTAACTTTTTGAGTCTTTTACAGTTAATTATGTGCATGATTTGTTTATTAAACCAACCAAATTTATGAGGTGAGTGTTTTGAAAAAAAAAAAGATAAATACATGTACAGAATAGATTGTAGTATATACCACAAAACACAATCTGTTGGTCTATTTTAACTTTTATTAATCCAATAATAATAAACGTAATTTCAATACAATGGTATGATATGGGTTATGTTTTAATGTATTTTATGATGTTATCATATTACACCCCCAACGAGAGGGGTTGTGCCTGAATTTCATTTGATGAAAAAACGTAATCTTTCAATTAATTTAATTGAGGTATGGAGCTATCATGTCAGTAACTGCTAGAAGTTCTTTGTTAATTTATGTATCAATTTTTTGGCTTAGTTTCTCCTGTTTCTTATTCTGAGATCGGACTCTGCCTTCCATTGAACTGAGTATTACTGTGGGTTTTATTCTTCGTTGGCTAGAGGTATAGAGAGAGTGTTAACATCTCACAAAACATGTCTAACCCAACCGCAATTTTTGCGCCAGGCCTCTGTCCGTTGTTAGTCTTGCATATGTTTTTTTTTTTTGTTTTATTTGAGTTTATTTAAATGTTTTAGAGTTAAGAGTGAATTCCATTGTCACTGAAATAGTACATAAAATTGATTTAAGGGCCAGCTGAGAACCATTTACGGTTCCAGGATTTTCTCTCAAGCTATAAAGAAAAATTATCAAAAACTAGAAAATCCCAAAATTAAGGATACGAGACAACAACCTGACCAAAAAGCAGAAAACATGTTTTTTCATACATTCATTTGCAAATCATGATAGGAAAATACCTTACTGATGTCTCAAAGTTATGAAATTGTATCTGTTAATTAAAATACACATTACTACCAAACATTTGTAGTGACATTATATTGTTGAAATTTCCCTTTCATTGATCCATGATATATCTGAGCTTCAACATGATATGGATAACCGTATCACCTGCTAGTTGCAACTCAGAATATCAAGCTAGAAATGAACAATGATTTAGACAAGAATATATTGATGGATTTTTCCTTTAAATTATAAAAAACTCGGTTATTTCAAATAAAATAGAATACATACAGACAACAGGTAATTTAGTTAAAGAAATTTAGAATATTTTGGTATTACAGTTCTTACTTGACTTTCAGAGAGACCATGGCATTGAAAATGTCAGCTGCTGCGTTGGCCATGATGTTGGTGATATCAGTTCATATCTGCCATGGAAAAACTCCAGTGAAATGTATGTCTATTTATGCTTTCTCTTAAAATTTATGATTATTTGACGCATCTTCTATCAATTCAGTACTGATGGGATTTGATTTATAGACATGTTGCTTCCTCTTTAATGTACATAAAGTAGAATTTTTAACAGGGCGGAATAAATAGATCAATTAACACTCGCAACTGTTTCTGCGAAGTGAAAAGAAATAAATATTATTGTTTTAACTCAACATTGTTTTAACACAACATTGTTTTAACACAACATTAAATTTGTTATTTTGTTAGTGTAAATGTCTTTTCTGTTATCTTTCGCCTTTCTTTTGTTCAAAGATTCAATAAAATATGACATACTGTGGATTCATCTGTTTTCGTGGGTACCAATTTTCGACGATTGAGACAAACTTAGTAGATATTTTTTTCGTGGTTTTGCCAATGCTACATAAACCTTGAAAAAAAGTTGAACATTTCAATTTGTGGTTTATCTGTTGCAACGAACCCACAAAAAATCGTACCCAATGAGAAATAAGGAATCCGCAGTAATGACAAATGTTTCTAAAGTATCTGTATATAATCAAACGTTCCTTTCAAGTTGAATATTTACTAATGTTTTATATTTTATCAGATGCATTTCCAACTGATGCATGTGCCTCTGATCCATATCTTGTTGATGAAGATACCATGGTTTACATGAAGTTTGAAGGTGATTTCGGCAGCCAGGAATGTAGACAAATGTCATTCACAACTCCAAAATCTCCTTTCTATTCATATACAATGTGCATGAAAGAACTCTTTTACAGTAGCCCAAAGTGTCAGAGTAAAGTTAACTTTAAAAAGTATTGGTCTGACTACTACAACTATGATTATAATACTGAGCAGGTAATATATATTATAATGCATCATCGTATGTAATGTTCATTTTGATTGGATATAGTAAAGAATTTTCATGGCATCAATTCAGAATTAATGCTATGAAAATATACGTGCGAACGCAGACGACTTATAACAGATTTTAAATGTATGTTTTAACGCTGCTTCATTTGAAGAGAGATCACTATGTACAGGTACAAAATAAACGTAGAGAAAAGGAAGGCCGAAAGCAGCAATGTGATACATATACCAGTCTTATATATACAACTCGTCTAAACATCAACCCAACAATGTTAGATCTGTTAATTTGCTTTCGCAAATTGTTGGTTCTTCTCTCGCTGGGATTCGAACCCATGCTGCTGTGATATCGTGACATTAAATCGGCTAGACCACACGACCACCGGATGCCAGTCTTATATATATATATAGTTATTACTGCTAATGACGCCTGCTTAGGGAGGAATCACCATTAGGGACTTTCCTTTTGGAATATTCCACGGCGTTCGGTATTTTTGTGAATTCCATTTAAACCAGTTATAACCTTTTGATGTGTGAGGCTTGTGAAAATATCTTACGTCATTGGATTCATGATTGAGGGCGGATAATAAATATTTCGTCAAACCAAATAGTTTTGATCATCATTTTCTTCTTTCAAAGTTCGTCATACGAAGTTATCAACTAGTCATTTTGATATTAATTATATCACTTTAAATGTATACATGTATCGTGTTCTTTCTATTTTTTCTGCAAGACTTTACCATTTGAAACGCAGAACTTTGGTTATGTCCAGAGAGCCGGCAACCTTGCTTCTGCGAATCTTTAAAATTAAAATTGCACAACGACAAGATGTATTTAAGCACACAAGAATATTAGACACGGTTGTGATAAGAATTTTATTTGTGTTATCTCAATGCATCACATTTGTGTACATTAACAACAATTAATTTGACAATTTTACTTTTGACAAGCAATTACATCTTTCCAATTGTTAAACTTCACATCAATTATGTTTTCGTCTTAGTCTACTTTTTTTTCAACTTTATTTTATTTTGCTAATGGTTGTGAACAATGTCCATTAGCGCAACATCAATGACACTAAGGTTCCTCTCTTTGTTATCAATTGCTAATGAAACCAGAGGATTTCATCATTTGTTTTGGTACTATTTTTTTCTTTTTTAAAGATATTAGGAGAAGGCTGTTCTGGCAACTCATATAGCAGAATGTTTTCCCGATGTTTAACTGATGCCAGTCATGTTTCGTTTGAACTAAGAAAAAAATCAAATCGTGAGAATAATGGTTATAACAGTTATGATAACAATAAACAACAGGAATTGATTCCAGACAAACTAAATGATACTTTTAGTTTTCAAATTGAAACAAAATGGCAATACAATTGTAAGTACTTTTATTTTTATTATGTACTTATTGAATTATTATGCTTAAATTGTATTAATAATAATAATAATAATAATAATAATAATAATAATAATAATAATAATAATAATAATAATAATAATAATAATAATAATAATAATAATAATAATAATAATAATTATTATTATTATTATTATTATAATAATAATAATAATAGTAATAATAATAATAATAATGATAATAATAATAATGATAATAATAATAATAATAATAATAATAATAATATTTTATAATGATAATAATAATAATAATAATAATAATGATAATATTAGTAGTATTATTGGAAATAGAGTAGCAGACATTATAATAATCATGATAATAAATTGATATTGATAATGATAATCAAAATTATAATAATAATAATCAAATAATAATAATTACAATTACAATAATTATGAAAATAATGAGAAAAATAATTGTAAAAATATTACTAGTAGTAATAGTAAGGATACATACAGGTAAAAAATAATTTTGAAAAAAGAACATTGAATATACCTAACAACAATTAACCAAACGCAAGGTCTGAATATACCAGCCTCATGAACTGAATTGCGTAATGTTATGCGTTTACTTTTCTAAAGTTGCTAGAGGTATGGGAGAGGGTTGAGATCTTATAAACATGTTTAACCCCGTCGCATTTTTGCATCTGTCCCAAGTCAGGATCCTCTGGACTTTGTTAGTCTTGTATTATTTTAAATCTGGTTTCTTGTGTACAATTTTGAAATAACTTTGGCGTCCATTATCACTGAACTTGTGTTGATTTGTTAAGGGGACAGATGAAGGACGCCTCCGGTTGAGGACATTTCTCGCTACATTAAAGATCTGTTGGTGACCTTCTGCTGCTGTTTTTCTATGGTTGGTTAGTTGTCTCTTTTACAACTTCCCAATTTCCATTCTCCATTTTAGATTACAATTGCAGTTTTTGTTGTATGTCGTTGAAACTACAATGCCATTAACTGTTACGATAAAGTGTATATGCCATTTATTAACATTTAGATGGCTTGATTGGTGGAATAGCAGGTGGAATCGTTGGGATGTGTGTCCTCACAGCAGTAGGAATCTATTTGTGTGTCAACTGTCGCCGTAGGAAACGACTTACAGGAAGATACTGCTGCGCATGTCCAGCATACAAACCCAAATACTCGAGTGAGTTTGTTTTTTCGTTTTTTTTTGTTCCGCTTGAATTTTGAAATATTGTATTTAAAATATGAACAACTAGATATTTGTCGAATGTTAATCGAACTTGATTGAATTTTAAAAGATCCCCTTTTATACCTTACCAATGTATTACTATCAAATTTAATTCGGTCATAAGTAAGATAAAAATGACTGTCTCTGTTTGTCAAATAACTTTTCAACATATTGCACTATTATAAAATACACGAAATGTATATCTTTCTGGGTTTTTTTTCCTTTTTCGTAAAATTTTGAAATAATTAAAAAACAATCTAAAACATTAAAAAGGAATCGAATGCATGCTGTGTTACTTTTTTAAAAGCGTAGACCAAACCTATAGAATTGGTATTACACATCCTAAACAAAGAAAATTCAACAAATAAAGTTGTTTTTATTTCAGGCCACGAACAATCAACCTCGGTTCTTATTCTGAAACGACACGACACTCGAACTACAGTGAAATTGTTATCATGTTGGTTTCTTATTTTTCTTTTCATGTATACACAAATTAAGAAAATTTGAATATCTCCTAATCTGCAATTGAACACATGTTGAAATGGTAACAATGATGGTCAAAGCTAAAAGGAACAGTACTGCTAAATGCAATATTAATAATTTTTAGAGTTCATGACAGAAGGAATAGCCCAAGGTTTCTCAGCAGAATGTGCTGTAGCTGGTATATTGTTGTGTTCCTGCGTACTATGTAGACGACAAACACGTAATGGACATGAGGAAGAACAATGTGAAAAAGGTATAAAAATCAAATAGCAGAAGACAACTCAAAGCCCTAATTTGGGTATTTAACCCGGCCAGAAAATCCTGCATCCAGGTGCGGATTAAAGATAGACCCTAAACAAAAATTGATACTAGTTAAGCGAAAATGGACATCAAATTAAACTCCGAAACATATAAATGAATTATATATATATTTTTTAAAACATTACTAACAAATGCCACTCACAAATTTCACGCAAATAAAAAAAATGCCTAAAATGTAAATCTTCCAAGTAAAGCGTATATATGATTAAGAACAAGCGAGTATGGTTTCAGTTAGAAAATCACACTGTCAAGGTACTGTAGTGGATATAAAATTTACATAATGATTATTTCATTTGGGCAAAAAAGCTCTTTTGAATCGTTCAAAATAGAAGCGAAAAATACGAAAAGGGCGTTCAAACTCATAAGGAACACCCCGACAATAAAGCCAAAAGGACAAGGAAGAACAACAGTATAAAAAACATAAGAAAATAAATACGACTAAGCAACACGAACCTAATCAACAACCTGTGGTGATCTTAGATCCTCTGGAAGGGTACGCAGATCTTTCTCCACATTTCGCATCTAATTAGATGCTCATGTTAGTAAACACCTAGTGTTATATCTAATTTTTGGGGTCACCATGGGGGGAAATTTTGTTATAAATGAAACGATTCTTGCAAGCATAAGATCAATGTGAAAGAGATGCCAAAACATTAGATAAACAATGTAGTATTATTCAATAACAATATAAAATCAAATGAATTTCCCCTCAATATATACATTTCTATAAATAATGCATAAAAAGAAAACAGCAACTTCCATTACAGAATTATGTCAGAAATGTTATGAATTTAAATTTGTTTCTATAATATTGCTGCACATAACTACTCTTGTGTCAACGTTCATGTGTTATTTGTTCCTTTAGAATAATTAATCCTCATGAAGTTAAAGACAGTTTTCATCCCACCCTGACCCCAAATAAAAAAGAGAGTTATTCTATTATATACGTACTATTATGAAGTTTACACCATTCGGGGTATACATGTAAGTTCATTAAGGATGATAATTTTTAGGTTGACTGGTCGGTACCATTCAATTGCCAAAATGACATAGTACATAAACAAATTTAAATAAATCGATTATTAATTGTTTCTCTTTTTTGTTTTAGATCGCTAAAATTATTCATGTATTCATAATATACGTTTATGCAGTTGTTTTTAAAATATTTTTATAGTAACTATGGATACTGATTACACCTCGTCTGATGCAGAAAATAAATGGGAAACCGTGAAGGGCTTGAAAGATCCGGACACAGCTCCTCTTCTTCGGTGCGACAGTTAAAATGGATGACATCTGAAGATCAAGACAAGAAACATGAACTGCTATCAAGAACTCAACAGTTCTAACTGCATATTATTTTTTTCCATTATGTACATAAAATCCAAATGAATGATTATCAATTATTGCGATAAAATAGTATACAAATATCTTAACTCCAAGGCAAATTCCAAAATGGCAGTCCATTGAAAATGAAAATAAATGATATCAATCAACGTATCAAGTAAATAAAGGCAACAGTAGTATAACAAAATTCATAAATCGATTGAGAAAAAAAAAACGGGTTACAAACTAAAACTGAGGGAAACGCATTAAATATAACAGAACTACGACACAACAGAAACAACAACAATAAAAAGCAACACTCAAAGAAACGAACTGTAATATAACAATGCCCATTGTCCTGCCTTGGTACAGGAAATATTAAGAAAACAAACGACTTCATGTCATTATCATGACTTGGTACAGGTATTTTCATAGAAATAGGCCTGATTTTCTAGCTAGATAAACGTTTCAATTGTACGACAGCGATTTTCCTTTTGAATTGATTAAAGATAACTGCAGTGATTTTATCATTAATGAGAGTTTAATTACAAAAATTTGTTTAGAGTTTGACCAATAAAATATTCCAATTAGGGTTGTCACAGTACCATTCCATCTATCCAGAACTTGAATTGATTGAATGCGACTTAAACCTACCATGATCAACATAATAGTAGAAACTGCTGCTTTTAATTTCTAAACGATCGATTTCAAACCGCTATTAGGTGCTTCTGTTTTGTGTTTAGATATATGAGTACTTTTTTGTTGTTGGCTGTCTTATCGTCATTATAGTGTTGTCTTAAAGGATACATCAGTCCAAAAACTTTAAACTGATTTGGTATTTTGGGGATATGTGGAAAGTTCTAACATTTTGTCTAAGGTTGGTCTACCTCAATGAATGGATTAAAGCAACAGTAGTATAACGCTATTCGAAAGACATAAATTGATTGAGAGAAAACAAATCCGGGTTACAAACTAAAACCGAGGGAATACAGACTGCTTCCAAACCAGTTGTGGCGTAACTTTGTATTCGGTCATAAATGTTCAACACACTAATATTCATGTAAAATTGAATTACTTACAACATCTTACGAGCGGAGCGAAAAGTTTGAGATTAATTATAGTAATATTATTTCGTCCTTTATAAGACTGTTACATAAAGTAAACAACATATGAACAAATGAATAGTATTGCCGTTTATAGCTGACTACATGTATGTGTCATTGGTTTTGTTCATTGAAGGCCGAACGGGAACTTATTGTTGTTAACTTCTATTTCATTTAGTGGTGGTGAGTTGTCTCATTTGATATTATACATGTAATACTACATTTTCTTGTTTTAAAATCGGAGAATGAAAATTATAGGAATCCAAGGTGCTTGAATGCTCCTTTGTGTTTCAATTAATAGTATGGTTGAATTATATTAATGTTGAAATAAGATGAAGTTTATAAAAAAAAGCCTGTATGTATGTGCCTATCCAAATCCAGGGGCCTTTAATTCAGTGGCTATCTTGTGCTGCTGTCTTACATATTTGTTTTTCGTTACTTTTTTAACATTAATTAGCCGTTATATTTCTCGTCATAATTGTTTCATTGGTGATATCTGTGCCTCTTATATAGCTGAATATGTGGTATGGGTTACGTTTATTGTTGAAGGTTGTACGGTGACCTATTGCTGTTTTCTGTGTGATTTGTTCCCTTGTGGAGAGTTGTTTTATGGACAATCATACCACTTATTTTTTTTGGCAGTGACAATAACATTTTTGTCGATTTAAAAGATATTTTCTATTTTATTTTATATTATTTACTCTGTACTAACACGATTCAATTAACTTGCAAAACTAAAAGAACCAAAAACGAACAAAATAAGCCACCATTAGTCTAAAGAAATAAACGTCTGCATTCTGGCAATCGCATAAACATTACTATTCGTTAATTCCCCTACTGAACATAATATTTTTGTTTACAGCTATCTAAAAGGCTAAATAAATGTTTTGTCTCCATAAAATTATCAGGGAAAGTGATATTTTATGATATATTTTGCAAAAGGCCAAAATGATTTGATTTGTGTTTTGCTACAAAGCATTGACATTTTTTTAAGGCAAAGACAATGCATTTGTTTACTAACATGTAGTTTAAAGATTTGGATTATTTGTTCATCCAAATGATGGTTTGTTATATGATTAATACCTTTACAATTATTCATCATGTTCATGGCATTAAACTTATCTGGATAATTCATCATATTTCTTCAGATGTTGCTTCGCTTTTTTTTGTATTTGTTGTTTCATCAGATACATGATTTATGTTTGATTGCTTGACAGATACATGAATCTATTTGTTTACTTAAAACAGACAATAAACTAACTTTTTTTGGTATAAACCTTATTTCGTGCTTACCGCTAGTCAATTTCGATGCAATTTGACTTCGTGATGTCAAATTAACTTGATGCAGATATGTAAGGAAAGATCAACATTTTAAATATTCGCCCAGATTTTCTTTTCTCGTATTCTAAATTGTTCTACTCTCGAACGTCGCGATTAACACTGACGTAAAAAAGGGGGAGGTTTTGGATAGCCTCAAAACCAGGTTCAACTAACCATTTGTTTCTTAAATTGTACTGTACCAAGTCAGGAAAATCGCAACTGTTATCATGTAGTTCGTTTCTGTGTTAGTTGTATTGTCGTTTGTTTTTTTGTTGTTTTTATTGTTTCTGTTGTTTTTGTTGTGTTCCTCTTATATATCATGTGTTCCCCTCATGTTTAGTTTGTAACCCGGATTTGTTTTCTCTCAATCGATTTTTGACTTTTGAACAGCGGTATACTACTGTTGCCTTTATTTTCAATTCAAAATCATTTGTTCGAGATACTGGTAGGTTTTGGCCAATTGGCTTATACCCCAAATTTACATTCATATGCATATTTGTTTGCAGAAACGGTAGGTTGCTGTGTGATTGATTCATAGCCTATATTTCAATTCGTAATTATTTTTGTTTGAGTTACTAGTAGGTCGTTTCATGTTTGGTATTTGCTGTCTTGACTAATACCCTACATTTTCATGCTTGAGGGAAGTTTTAATAGGTTGCTGTCTCATTGACTCATACTACACATATTCATTCATTCTAGTAGTCATATTTGTTAAGTATTTAAGTTGGTTGATGCTTCTCTGTTTTATACCCAATATGTATAGTACTGTAATGATTGGTGAGGTTTTTGATGTTTTAGTTTGTTGTTGTCTTATTGTTATCTATCCCATACTTTCTACCATATTTATATTTGTTCATTTCTGTTCATTTTTGTTTAAGATACCTGTAGGTTGCTGTCCAATTGCCTTATACCCCTCGTTTCGATTCATAGTTACTGTATTTGTTCGATATAAAAGTAGGTTACATTTTAATTGACTTATACCCCACATGTTCATTCATATCTATATTTGTTTGATTATTTTGGCAGTTTCCTGTCTCATTGACTTATACCTTACGTTTCCGTTTATGGTCATATTTTTTGGAGATTTTGATACTTTGTTGCCTTATTTACACATATTCATTCATAGTCAAATGTTTTTGTACGTTGCTGTCTTTCCCCTTTTGTCTCTCCATAGTCCAATAAGTTTGATGTGTGAATAGTTTGCTGTTTCATTGAATCGTACCAATACATATTCATTCATTTGCACCTGTCCTAAGTCAGGAATCTGATGTCAAGTAGTTGTCGTCTGTTTATGTTGTTCATACGTGTTTCTCGTTTCTCGTTTTTGTATAGATAAGACCGTTGGTTTTCCCGTTTGAACTGATTTACATTAATGATTTTGGGGCTCTTAAAGCTCGCTGTTCGTTGTGAGCCAAGACTCCGTGTTGAAGGCCGTACCTTAACCTATAGTGGTTTACTTTGATAAATTGTTATTTGAATGGATAGTTGTCTCATTGGTACTCATTTCACATCTTCCGGTATCTATAAACTTATAAGAGTTTATTGTTTTAGTTTCCATCCATATGCATTTTTATATGAGGTTTATACGGTAAGGTGCTAGTGGATTAACTTATAACAAACATTTCCCGTGTATAGTCATTTACGTTTTGATAGGTTGCTGTTTCATTCACTTATATACACCCCCTTTTGCACTCCATGCATAGTCATATGTGTTGGAGGTATCGCTGGTTACTGTTCAATTGACATATACACCACATTTAATTTCATAGTCATTTGTTCAGTAAGTGGCTGTCACATTTAATTATAACATACATATTCATTGATTTTTATATTTTTCATTGTTTTGGTTGTTTGCTGTCTTACTGTCTAAAAACAAACTCTTCTGTCACATTGACTTCAACTCTAAATTTTCGTTCGTAGTAATATAGATATGAGGTGACAGTTTGGTGTCTCTTACCTACAATGCATACGGGTAGGGATAGCTGTCTCATTGACTTACTAGTATACCGCACGTTTCAATGTTATGTACTATTCGTTGAAAGGTGCTGTTTCTTAGATTGACATATAACTATATTTTGATTTATTGTCTTATTTGTAGGAGGAAATAGTGTGTTGCTATAGCATAGACTCAAATTAAATATTTTCATTCATAGTCATATCTTATTGATGTTTTTGTAGGCTGCTGTTTCATTTACTTATATCCAACGTTTCCCTACAAAGTTAAAGTGGTTCTAGATTTCTGCCTCATAGGCATACCAAACATTTATACAAATGTGTTGGATGTTTTAAAAGAAGGTTTACATATTAACTGCATTTTCATTCATATGCATATCAGTTGCATGCTTTGCTGTCTAATTGACTAATACATCTCAATTTCTTTCATCTGTATATCTGCTGGATATTGTCAAAGGTGTTTGCAGGTTGCTGTCTTTTGCTCCAATTATTTCTATAACTGTTGTAGTTTTGCGTTTTGTTCATTTTGAACTAGCTTGAGAACATTGAATTCGATTTTTTTTAAATGCCTAACTGAAGCACTTTTGCACAAAGATGCAAGACGAATTGATTGATAAAGAACATTTATTTCAATATTTAGTTAAATCTATATATGTTTTTAAAAATAATGATCATTTACAAATTTAATATTCAAAATGATATATATATATAGATGTATACATACATAAACAAAATATTCTAACATGACGACCTATAATCGTCAACCAGTATAATCACAATATATCTACCTTTAGGGCAAACGCAATAGTACACAAAAACGACTGTTCCGCATTACGACCAACTTATTAATACTACCAGATATTTTAAATTTTCGACATCAAAACCCACAGTTAACGTAGACCAAGATTCAGATATAATATAAGTATCTCTATTCTACAGCAAAACAAAGAAATTTTCCATGTTGACATTTTGTAAAACGAAAATTCCGCAAAATGATGTTAAAGTCTTGGCATGGCAACGAAACAAGGTGACGTCACAAGTATGTTTCCGTAAACCAAAAAATAAAATGTAAATACCGGGCGTTTTAAAGCTTCTTGTACGCCTCAGAACGAATGAAATTACATTAGGGGAAAATATATAAGTGAAAATGCGATTAAATAAAAATAAAACATTGAATTATATAATATAACTTATATTATCAAATTGGGTAATACGGAACAGCTATCGTATGCAAAGGGCTTTCACGGTTAACAAAATTACCAAATGTTCCCGACTAGAATCGAAATAATTCATGGCAGCCGTAGTTTTGTTATTAATTAACCATGGGTTGGGCATTTATATACATAGTTTACCCCTTGCTAACGCTCAGGGTAAACTTCTCAAATATAAATGCTCAACCGTTGTTTAAATGAAAACATATCTACAACGACCATGGATTATTTCTTAATTGATCATGCTTACTAAATATTTTAACAAATTAAACAAAATAACATATAAACAGACATGTATTTTTGATGCTGAATCAAAAGTGTTTGATTTTGATGTTCAAATATTTAAAGGTAGATCGGACATATTTTGACTTTAATGACTGACCACTTTTGTCTGAGATTAATTGTAATAATCATTATAAAAATATAATAAGACTTGAAAATGAATTTCCCTCGCCTTACGACTCGCAAAATTTAACATTCTCTCGAATGGTATTTTTGAAAATACCCCTCAAGAACATGATATATCTGTTAATAATTTACATTCTCTATATGTGGAAAAAGTTGTGAAAATATTCAAAAAGGCAATTCTTACCTTTCATACATTTTTTTTTTCATTGAAAAAAACAATATGGGCCCTCAAGTGTCCAATTGGAGGATTATTTAAGTTACTGTACACATTATGATTTAAACAATATAAATGTGTGAAAAAATAAACAGTTTGGAGAAAAACAAATAATGGCTCATCCAATCAAATTGCGTAAAACTCAACAGCAATGACCGGTAAACAACAAAATAAATTATAGGGGTAGACTGGATGTGGATTAAATGACACATAATATACGATCATTTTGTTTGCAATAACAAATAAATATATGTCAACAAAAAAGTTTTGCTATAATTTAAAAAAAACCATTTTGTTCTGTATTGGCATCCTTTTAGGTTCTTTCATTTGCGTATTTTAAGCATTAGAAAGTTTTGGTTTTAGTCTATGCACGTATTGACGTTCTACAGAAAATTTACCATTTTAAGTCACTTATTGTTTTACATAATACATGGATACGAAAAAGAAAATTATTATAAACACTGCCAAAAAAATAATTATGATTGTTGTCGTGGTATTGTCATAGAGTTACAAAAATGAGCCGTGGTATCGATTTCCCTCACAAAATGATATCAAATAATACAAGAAAAATATTTTACGCATGGTAAAAGTTCGAATGTCCATGAAATACTTTTTTTACATTTACAGTGATTATTTTCAATATTATTAGAGGCTAAAATTAAGTCGCGCCATTTGTAGTTTATAACATCATAGGTTCGAATTCGTTCTTTGTTTTGTATGTATTATCATGCTAAAGGACGATGATCATATCTCTTTTTCACTGCCTTATCGCTCTTTGTGGCAGTACACAACAATTACAATAATTAGGAAAGTACTTTACGGCTTTTACTTTCATATTAATGGTCTTGCATATAAAATTTGGAAAAGGAACGAAAAAAAACATACCGTTGTAATTTGTAACAGTAAATGTTAAGAAATTTTAATGAAACAAAAGACAACGAAAAGTTGCTTAAACACAATTTAACTTCAAAGTACTTTGAATGTTGATATATTGTACGTGAATTCATATTCCGATGAATTCAACAGAAAACATTTGAGTACTATCAAGGGGAAGTATATTTTTTTTCTCTGTTATATTAGTAGGTACTGAGACGCTCTATTCAGAACCGAAAAGAAAACGTGTCTTTAAAAGTACATATCTAAAAAACTTCTAAAAATGCAAATAATGACCAGTCTACTCAACAATTGCTTAACAGTCCGTGCACTCCTTGGTCGTTCGATTAAATTTCATTGTTCCAGAGAGAAAAACCGTTATTCGTGCAGAAAATTTATTACTGTACATTGGCCGATTTCGTCCGATCTGATTTATTGCTAGTTTGACCGAGTACGTATTTGTATGACAAATGTATGGATACTTGAAATAGATTGTGATCAGTCGAACCGAACAACGCACTGGTCATTTTCTATTCAGTGATTACCTCAGTTGTTGTTTTTGTTTTGTCTTAATTTGCATATTTTAAATGGATATTTGAGATATCTTTTTCTGTTATCTTATGTTATCTATAATCTTGGTTTAAAGGAAAGAAAACTTTACCAACTACTTTTTTAGTTCCTTGTTTTATTTTTGAGTCATCCTTTTTCGCAACTTTTTATCTGTTTGGGCTGGTTTAACATTTTCGCTCGTTGTGCGGCACAGTGGAAAATTGGGTTAGGATCAAATGCAACTGCATCTTTAAAAGCTTTCAATGCTGACTCCTTGTCTCCAGCTATATGCAAAGCTATTCCAAGAACATTATATGATGCAGCTTTACTACTATCTATATCCGGTATGAACATGTTTTTAAGTATTGATTGCTTTAAATTTTGAAGTGATGCTAAACAGTTTTGAACATTGTATGAGTGGTAATAACAAAGAAAATACAAGAAATGTGCATAAACTACCGGTGGTAATACGTGACATACATCATCGACTTCCATCTCCAGTTCCTCAGGAATTAAGTCAGAAAACTTATAGAATTTTGTACATCCCATGAAAAGAAAGTTTAGTGACCGTATAATTCCTTTTTTCTGAAAAACTGTGAGTTTAAGAATGTCTTTCTGCATATCAGAAAGCTTTGAACCTAATTGTGTTTTCTCTGAAGTACATTTTGATAATGCATAATCAAGAATACTGATACTTTTATTATACTGTTTTTCACGGTAAGCCATTGACGCCATCATCAACCATCCACTGATTGCATCATGATGTATACTTTGAAGTAGGAAAAACATTCTCTTTTTACAGAGCTTATAATGGGACTTATTGCTACGATAAGACGAGTTCTCCTCCATTAGTTGTAATGCGTCATTGCATATCATGGAAAGATTATACAGATACATTGGCTTCATTCTTGATGATTTGCAGGAGAGAATTTTTTTTATTACTTGGTAATAATTATGGTTGTATCGTCCCACTCTTGCCAAAAGTTTAGATTTGATCATTCGTTGAAACATATCTATAAACAAAACACTTGTGTTGTTTTGAGTTTCATTTAATGTGTGAAAGGAGATGCCAATTAATGTGTTCAGGAATTCCTGCCACATCGTTGGGTTGAAATACTCAAGTAGCAAAACTTGTTGAGCACCCGATATTTTGTTCTCATACATATTATTCTCGGGAATAAAATAATGTGGACAGACCAAATATTTAACACAATAAATCACTCTGTTCATACATATAATTGAACAAGATAAAAGATTTTCAGGTTTCCAAATTGACGGAGGCAGTTCCTCTGATAACCAAAACATAATTGTTTTGATAAAATATGAACAGAAGAATTCATTAAAAATTGGGTAAACATCGGCAATACCTGCAAAAAACCATTTTAAAAGAACATAGCAAAGTAGTTGTGTATGATTAAACGAAAACATGAGAAATCTTTCTCCTACTGTGAAAGAAATGCGCCATTCGATAAATTCATTTTGAGATCCTTTAATTCCGATTGGCACAAACAAAATTCCATGATCTACAATGCATTGCTTGATCTCGGCACTTGGCCATGAATTTTTTGATCTGTGAATCCAATGTGAAGCTGAACTAATCCATGATTTGCAATGCACAGCACTGGCTGTCTCACTATGTCCACCAACGGTGGTCACACATGGTCCGTGATTAATTGGGTGGGTTTTACAAATGAATAGTTTTTTAATCAGTTCGCTAGAATAGTACAAACTTCTTTTTAAGAGAACACAATTTTCAAAGACTCTTAGTCGATTAGTATCCACAAGTCTTAAATGAGCTATTCCGGGTTTTACATTATCAGTTTCTAAAGCAAAGTATGTTGTGTTCGGGTTCATCTGAATTAAACTTTCGTTTTCAAATACTTCGATACCTTTCCATACATACACTATATCAGAATCACTTCCATTTAACTCCAGTCCTTCACCAAAACTTCCACTAGTTATTCTAAGTTTATCGTGTTGTCCCAAATTGTCTCTTACTGAATTCATTATTCTTATTGTTTTCACTTGATCCACATGTGCCACCTTTTGGGAAACACAATTGTACAGACATGTAGATGCCAATTCACTCGTGTAACCTGTAACAAAACAAAACAATCATGTTTTTTCTCAATTTGTTTTTGGTATTTGTACATAAATAAACTCATCATAGATACCTGGATTGAATGTTGTATTTACGCCAGACGCTCTACAAAAGACTCATTAATGACGCTCGAGTTAAAAAGTAAAAAAGGCAAATAACGTACAAAAATGGGAAGCATTGAGGAGCAAAATTCCTAAAAGTTTTGAAAAATACCGTAATCTATTCCGGAGGTAGTAAAGCCATAGTATTTTTAAAAAATCCAAAACAATTGTAAACAGTTAATTTATTGATATGACCATATCAATGATAATTCATGTTAGTACATGCAGACTAATGAGCTGGTGATACGTTCGGGGATTTAAAAGTCCACCAGCAGTGGCATCGACCCAGTGTTGTAAATCTAATAAATAAAAAAAAGACTTTCCGAATATCTTCGACATATCATTTGTTAAGGGACCTTTCAATACATATCTCAGAAATAATAATGATAATACAAAAGAGGGACGAAAGATACCAAAGGGACAGTCAAACTCATAAATCTAAAATAGCTTCCTTATTAGCTGTAACCTGCTATCAAGAACATCATAATAGGAAATCCAAGCACGGGAATATCGTATCATATATACCCCGTATTTCCAATGCTGTTGAAATGTTGCTACTTAGAAATGGAAAGTTCACAATTGGAAAGCTGAAATCATCTTTTTTGTCGTAAAGTTTTGTTTTCAACTGACCCTCATTGTCAATTTCTAAATGTAAGTCAAGATATGAGGCAGACTTAACTGTATTTGTAGTATCCTTTATCTCTCGTTCGATGTGATAGATGCGTTCCACATAGTCACAAAATTTTGAATTATTTAGTGAAAGAACATCATCTATATAGCGGAAAGTAGAGTTAAAGGATATTGCTAACTTCTTATCTTTCTTCCTAAGAAGTTTCTGCATGATGTCAGCCTCATAATAATAAAGAAACAAGTCAGCAAGTAGAGGGACACAGTTTGTTCCCATTGGAATGCCGACAGTATGTTGAAAATCCACGTCCTCCGAACGTAACAAATATGTTGTCAATCAAGAAATCAAGCATCTTGATAATATCAGTTTCAGACAATTTTTTCTTTGAATCAGAGTGATCCTTTACAACGTAGGATTTAAGACAAGGTACTTGTATCTACGTTGGCCATTCTTTTTTTATGAAGCAAAGCAATACCTACTCTTTCAATTTTTCTTTTAGTTTGGAATGTGGAATACTTGTGTAAAGAGTAGAAAAGTCAAATGTTTTAATACTGTTACAAGATGAAAGAGAGTTAGATTGTATGTACTCTAAAAGATCTTTGGAATTTTTAAGTATCCACATCTGATTCACATCACCTCTAGAATAGGCAGTTTCACAATAATTTTGAAGACCGTCTTTGATTGCTGATAAAATAGATGTTAATAATTTAGAAAGAGGTTTTGTGGAGCACTTAGAAGACCCAGCAATATACCGTTGTTTGTAAGGACACTTATGTAGTTTAGGTATCCAATACAGTGATAAAAGATCCAGTTCTTCATCTTTGGTTGAAATTCAAAAGGAACATAGAACAGACCTATGATTATCCAGGATTTCCTCTTTGGTAAGTGTCGTGAGGGTATATGTTGAGTTTCCAAGTGAATTGTAAATACCTAATTCGTTTATCAAGCAGTTAATGTAATGAGTTTTACACACAAAAACGATGTTGTTTTGTGGCTTTATCTGCGGGAGCAACAACATATTTGTCATGGAGGTAGATTAGGTGTTTTGCAACATTTGGGTCTTTAAAGATTGACGTAGCACGGGCATTAATAGACCCATTCAGTTTCTTAATTCTGATTTGTATCAACGACCTCACTGCCTTAATTCATTCGGCAAGAGTGTCTACGTCTTCTTTCTCGCGCTTAGCCCATTGCCTGGCATAATCCTCTACTGATACATCAAAATTTCAAGTTGTATTTCCAATTGATGGATTTAGGCTCACGATATTAGAGTAGACAATATTTATCAAAAGTACAAGGAATTTTTTTTTTCGCCAAACGTACGTTTCGTCTACATAAGACTCACCAGTGACGCTCATTTCAAAAGATTTATTAAGCCAATCAAGTTCAAAGTTGAGGAGCATTGACGATCCAAAATTAAAAAAAGTTGTGCCAAATACAGCTAAGGTAATGTATGCCTGGGATCTATAAGAAAATCCTTAGTTTTTTTTCGAAAAATTCAAAGTTTTGTAAACAGGAGTTTTATAAATGACCACATCATTGATATGCATGTCAACACTTTATCGCGTGAGTGTTGACAACTGGGCTGCTGATACCATCGGGGACTAAACGTCCACCAGCAGTGGCATCGACCTAGTGGTGTAAATAGTTACCAAAGGTACCAGGATTATAATTTAGTACGCCAGACGCGTGTTTCGTCTACATAAGACTCATCAGTGACGCTCATTTTTAAATATGTATAAGCCAAAACAAGTACACATCTGAAGAGCATTGAAGATCAAAAATTCTAAAAAGTTGTGTCAAATACGGCTAATGTAATATAATGCCTGGGATAAGAAAATCCTTAGTTTTTTTCGAAAAATTCAAAGTTATTGATATTCATGTCAACACTTAATCGCTCACATTAGGGAAGGACAAATACTGTTAAATGCTATGTATTTAGCTGGCCATATTATTTCCAATAGGAATTGTGACAGGGCACACATTTGTTTGTCGGCGAAACCCATGTTGTGAATTGGGGCTTATCCATTAGAAGAGGCAATAATAATTCAACATTTTTGTAACCATTGTTCCTTCTGAACATATCTAAATTAAATGCATATTGAAATTCCATTTGACGATTCTTATTTAAAGGTAAAAAATGTAGTATAAAGGAATACATTGTTCTTAGTATGCTAGTAAAAATATGTAACACTATACATTCGGATATTACTTGGAAAAAATTTCTACCATTGATTATTGATTATATGATTTGCCTATTTTAAAAATGTTACAGATATGCTTATTGGACATAATTATATTAACATACTATAATAAAACTAAATGAAAAATAAATTATGAAATGTGAATAACTAGTAAAACTGCCGAAAGCTGTCAGGTATTTAAAAAAATAATCAACATACTGAACATTCTCGAAACATTTGCAAAGTCTTACATTTTATTTTTAAAAATACAGCATATAAAGGAAATAAATTTCAAGGATAATAAAAATTGCATTTGATTTAAAAATTAAACGGCAGGTTTTAAAATAGACAGTTTGATAGACATAAAACTAATTTATATGCATTTGAAACTATTCCAACACGGTTGCATGTGTGCAAATTTTTTTTCTCCAAATTTTGCATCTGGTTTTTTTTCCCAATTTTTTGTATCTGCATTTTAACTGGGACATATCATATTAACTATTTCATTATTTAACTAAGCTCGAGTCTATGTTTTAATCCTTTGCACTATTCACTAAATTTAATATATATATATATAACAAAGACATAAGTGATATTTTTTAACAGTTTAAAACCATTGTGTAAAAATTGTTGTTGATTGTTTTTGTAGCTATATTAAAGTTTAAAGTCAGTCCGTTTTGTGCCGCTGAAAAAAGCTTTACAAGACCAATTTATAGACTTTGAACAAAAACACTGAATTCAAATTTATTTTCAAGTCTTCATGCTTTGAGTAATACTTAGATATTACCCAGTATACTCTTGACTAATATTATTTCATGACATTTTTTTCCAAAAATCTCAATTCAATAAATATTGCAATGAGTAAATACTGCCAAATCGTAACTAAACGACGAAGGATTTATCATGAATAAAAAAAGCAAAAACATAATAGTATATGTAATATAACTATCAAAAACAACTGACAGTAGTATAAATCATAATAAATTATCATTAGTCTTCTTCTTCATTAGTCAATCCTATTTTCGAAAATTTGCAGAAATTCAAATATGACGTCACTTTGTACGTTCATCTCTTTCGTTATTTCGGCTGTGACTTTTTACATGTTGTATGTGCTGGTTAAGGTTGTATTATGTATTCATTTTTATTCTGTATTTAGTTACCACTTCGGTGTTATCATGCAAATCTATTATATTGTCATTTTTATAAATTTATTGTTTTGTAATTTTTGGTCCTCAATGCTCTTCAACTTTGTTCTGATTTTGGACTTTCTTGATCTGAGCGTCAATGGTAAGTCCTGTGTTCGCGTCTAGGGAATTGAATTATAAACCTGGTACCTTTTGGTAGCTATCAGTCGTGTGTTTCTCTGTCCTATATATTCTCCCATTTATTTGTATTGTAATCCTGTCATGTATTGTTGTCATTTTAGTGTTATATAATTATTAATTTCATAAAAGCGGGAGGTTTGGCAAACCACAACACCAGGTTCAACCCAACATTTTTTTTCAATAAATATCCTGTACCAAAATAGGAAATGGTTAATGTTTCATTACAGTTCGATACTATTGGTGTTACATTTTAGTGTTGTGTTTCTGTTGTGCCGTAGTTCTCCTCCCATATTTGATGTGTTCCCTCAGTTTTAGTTTGTAACCCGGACTCATTTTTTTGATCAATCGATTTATTACTTTCGAACTGCGATATACTACTGTTGCCTTATATATTTAATTCATCTTTATTTCACTTCATATAATAAATATTGTTGCTTCAACATGTTCAAGTTACACAATGTTGGGTTCGTAAATATAAAATAATTAAAAAAATGGTTTGGGTATAAGTTATAGTATTAACACATTTTTTGTAGAGGTTATTGGTGTGTAAACCGGGGCGATTAACTCACAAACTGAATGACTTTTATGTAAAGTTTGTGAGTAAGAGCCCCGGTTTACAGAGCAATAACCTCTACAAAAAATGTGTTAAATCCTTATAATTCTGAAGCCAAATAGTTTCGATTTTTATTTCCATTTTCTGTGTAAAGGCTACTATAATCACCATCAACTGCACAACTGATTGGTCGTAACTAAGGAGTTCGCCGCTATATTGACTTTCAAAATCCATATTTGATGTGTTCCCTCAGTTTTAGTTTGTAACTCGGACTCATTTATTTGCTCAATCGATTTATTACTTTCGAACTGCGGTATACTACTGTTGCCTTATATATTTAATTTATCTTTATTTCACTTCATATAATAAATATTGTTGCTTCAACATGTTCAAGTTACACAATGTTGGGCTCGTAAATATAAAATAATTAAAAAAAAGGTTTGGGTATAAGTTATAGTATTAACACATTTTTTGTAGAGGTTATTGGTGTGTAAACCGGGGCGATTAACTCACACAAACTGAATGACTTTTATGTAAAGTTTGTGAGTAAGAGCCCCGGTTTACAGAGCAATAACCTCTACAAAAAATGTGTTAAATCCTTATAATTCTGAAGCCAAATAGTTTCGATTTTTATTTCCATTTTCTGTGTAAAGGCTACTATAATCACCATCAACTGCACAACTGATTGGTCGTAACTAAGGAGTTCGCCGCTATATTGACTTTCAAAATCCATACATGTTCGATAAATGCAACGGAATCTAAAATAAAATAACACCTACCTCCTAAACTTCGTTTTAATGAGATATTATCCGAATTTGAAGCGTACACGTAACGAAAAAATATTTCCCTTAGAAGATTTCATTCGTATGACGTCGTGTTTTACCATGAAATTTCGCGGAATTTATTTAAATGTTATCTTTAGACATTTTCGAAGCTTTAGTGTATTTATTTTATTTATTTCTGTTTTGTTATATACGCATTAGAATAGAAACAACTGTTATGCATTTGTTGTTTTAATTATAATTTGTTGAAAATCCAATTATCCCTGCCATGATGTGTATCGTACATTAATAGATTACGAAAGAAGTTTCGGAAACATGGTGTAAAGAAGTTTAAACCAAGAAAAAAATCTAATTGACCAATTCAATTCAAGTATTTATAGATATCCAAATCCTATCAGAATTATTTATGTTTATAAATACAAATACGGCTATTTAATTTAAAGTATCAACAGAAGGTCCGGTAAGACCCCTTTTTGGCCCCAAAATATAACAGTTTTACAAAATTGTTAAAATATAAATTTTTAGTTATTTATTGGACAGTTATAACGAGCAATTTGGAAAAATGAATTTGTCGGTTTCTTATACGGTTGCGAAGCCTTAGAGATAACAAGAAAAACAGTGTTCGGGGAGATAACTCTTATTTGGGAAAGTATTCGGTTAAGCAGAGTTCGATTCAAAAGCGTATAAACTGTTCGATATCAGATTCCAAAAATCTAAGCGATATCTTGCGAAACAAAAAAACAGCGAAGGGAAAAAATTAGGCGGAAGAAAAAAAATAATAATCAGAAGAAATCCAATAGGTCTTTCCACGGAAAACTGGAAAGACATAATTATAGTCTAGGACAAGGATAATATCAAAAGATCTTTCTTAATAATAATTAATGGAGTCATATATTTATATGAACAAGTTTTTGAACAATAGTAAGAGAAAACTGTTTACCTGCCATCTCCTCCATTATATGAAACGGGAAATCCACTAGATATTACACAGTACAATCTTTGTCGTTATGACTAGTTGAACATTTCCGTTGTAATCTGCGACACTGCTATTCAATAATAATCAATCACATTATAAGTGTGTTCCTAAATGTTCTTCAGAATGAGATCAACTGATCACTGATGATACATTGCATTCCTAGAATAAAAAAAAAAAGAAATTCAAACTCTTTCCGGACTACATGTACAACTATAAAAGAATTAATCGTAGAAAATGTGGTTTGGTAAACTCTAACCACTTCTTTTTGTTAATTATATAATTGTTGAGGTCAAGCAAAATCTCAAAATGTGCTTGGATCAAAGGTTACTATAGAGATTTACCGCCTATAATGAAATTACTAGTTTTTTTAGCTATGACTATGTGGTAAAATGTAATACATGCACACACATGATCCATATATATATATAATACCTTGATAGTGCTTTAACAAGGTATGTCAGGAATGGATTATTGTTTAATTTCCTTTTGGTCTATGAAGAATCTTTACGTGCTAATTTTAATTTAAAGCTATCATGCAAACTTTTTTGTTCTGCATGTGCTTAAGAATTACGATAATAGCTTTTTGCGAAAGTCTTCTACCTTGATAATAATCAAACCCAAGGTTTTGATGTGTAATTTTGTATGCTCACGCAGGTTTTGTCTTATAATTTTTAAATAACACGTTAAATATATACGCCAATCAGTTACTATCAGGATAAAATCAAAATTACAAATACAAAAGGAAAATCTTTGTTCATTTTAACAATGTAATATAATTTTCAACTCAGGGGTAGCAATTAACGAACTAGATATAATGACTATTGTTTTTCAGTTATTACTTCTATATAATACGTTTCATGATATACATGATTCATAATAACATTACATACCACATACCATTCGAATAATTCTAAAGAAAGACATGGACATAGACAATGCCATTCTTATATTGTAAAACAACTTTTAAAATCATTTTCATTATGTTTATCATCAAATTCAGTAATCTTTAATATAGTCTTGCTCTGTATACTAATAACAATATATAATTCAAAAAAATTACAATGTGTCCAAAATCTATCTGTCAACATTTAACAGCTGTTTACGGGACATGCATTCATATATGCAATATTTGACAAACGTGAAGTTTGCAACTCTCCAAATGATTTTTTTTTCGTTTTATCAGCAGCTACATATCCTCCGTTCCATCATACCGTGGTAACATATCTCAGATAATACATAACATACTATATGATCTGCATGAACAGATGTTGTTTCTAATTAATATGAACTGCTAACAGACTTATGTGAATGAAACAATGAACAATGCATAAAAATAATTGAGAGCTTTTCTATCAATAACATATTTCGCCTGGAAGCTAGTATGCAACGCTCATTAAATTAAAGACTCATACACTACAACGTTGGTACTGTCGGCCTATAAATCATTGAGTCAATGTGTGCATGTATGTAATTAATTGTTAATATTTAAAAATAATTTGCTATCAGTTAACATAATCAATGCACATGTATATATAATTTCTTAGCAAAGCGTTTACAGGTGTTGTCAAGAATGCATTATTTTTCAAATTTCTTTTGGTCTTTTTAAGAACCTGTACGGATTAACTTTAATTTCAATCTGCAATTTAAATTTCAAAATCAGCTCTAAAAACATTAAGATTATATGATTTTTTAAAAAGAAAGCCTCCTTGATATAATGTAAAATATTTCGATAATATTGAATTCAATGGGTTAAATGTAACCTTAGACCGTTTATACTTACGCCAAAATTTGTCATTTAAAACTGACAAAATATATTTTTCAAATTGCCCTACAAACTTCAGTTTTCATTTTTTTGATAATGGCTATACAATCACATAGAGCTAACTTAAAGGAAATGAGCGTTTTTTTTATTATTAGAAGGCGGATAGAAAGGTTATCCAGCGCATCGGAACAATATTCTTATAATCATGGGATATCAACATCATTGTCGACGTTGCTTCGTTCCCAGTTTTTTACCTGTCTCTTTCTAAATTTTACATTATACATGGACATTTCATTGTTTTTCTACTTCTTTGCATTCGATTTACTATTCTATTTTCCGCAGAATATTCTAACGAAAATTGTACAGTGTCCGGATACATACGGTGTGGTAAAACTATCAACAATCTCGTCAAATTCGTCAGTTTTGATTGAGACGGTCAAATAATTTGTTAAAGGAGTCAGCGTAAGGTATCAAAACTACTGAAATTTTGTTACGTATCAACATTTTGAATATAAAGAGTACATGCTTGCACCCTAAATTTATGCGAACAAAAATTTGTTGTTATTGTATTCCAATATTGCTGTCAATTTGTATTATACATGCACATTGAATCCTGACATAAAAAATATTGCTGATTTACTATGCGGGTATATAGAGTTTTTATAAATTTAATGATTTGCATTTGATTGTTTTATATATATAAAAAAAAAACTTATTTCAATTTCATTTAAAAAGCAAATATTGATATTAGACCGTGTATACTTACGTCAAACATTTCATGCATTTGTCATTTTAAACTGGAAAAATATATTTTGCAAATTGCCCTACAGCTTTCAAAGTTTTGAAAGATGTCACAAAAATCTTTTGAAGTCACTTTTGAAATATAATTTTCTAAATGAGATTTGGCATTAATTATATGTACGCGATTACTATTTGATTTGATGACGATATTAAAAAAAAAATAATAAAAAGTTTGTATTAAATATTATTTCCTTCAGTTTTAACAAATCAAATGATTTGCATTTGCTTTTTTTATAAAATAAAAAAATAAAACGTATTTTAATTTCATTGTAAAAAGCAAATCCTGAAATTAGACCGTGTATAATTACGCCAAACATTTGTCATTTTAAACAGAAAAAAATGTATTTTGCAAATGGCCCTACACATTTCAAAGTTAATTGTTTGAAACATGTTACAAATATCTTTCGAAGTCACTTTGAAAAATCATTATCTAATGAGATTTAACATTTTTTTTTTATATTTATGCGATTACAATTTTTGATTTTACAAGGATATTGAAAAATTAATAATTAGTTTGTTTTCCAAATGATTTACTTTATCAACAAAGGAAAATATAGGCTTTTGTAGAAAAGCTCGCAGCTAATACCAGTCCTATACTTTTCTACAGATAAAGATATGGACTGTCATGTACATGGATTATTCTTATATAAAAGCATACCTAATTTGAGACTGTTATTACTAAACAGAATTTATGTCATGATAACCATATCCTTTTTTTAACATGAAAAGGAATCATGAATTAATAATGTTAATGTCGATCATTTCTGAAAAGCATGAAGCTAACATGGATGACAATTTTTATTTTGATGTTAAATGACAAGCCTTGCTTAATGTATAAAATGAATTTTAAGTTTCTCGTTTTTTACGTTTGAATGGGTTTGCACAAGTCATTTTAAGAGTGGCTAGAAAACATACCGACCTTGTTAAACCTTTAATCGCTCCAGATAACAGGTTAGTTCTAGCCATTCCAAAATTACAAGAAGACTCAGGGGTATTGGGTATGTTTTTTAGCAATTCCAATATCACAGGACTCATGGGGGCCTTTTATAACTTGCTGTTTCTTTCAGACGAAACGCACATCTAGCGTAAATACAAAATTTAATCCTGATATCTATGATGAGTTAATTCGGTGTAATCCAAGGCTCGGTGTTGAAGAGCGTACTTCGACATTTACAATGATTTAATGGTTTACTTTTACAAAATGTTACGTACACTTGATTGGGGAGTTGTCTCCTTAGAACTCAAACCTCATTTTCTTATATTTATTTGAATGCATTTTTTTTTTTTTTTGTTTTTTTTTTTTTACAAAAACATGTTGCGCGAATACATTCGTTTGTGGTCACCCTACTATTAAAAAGTAAAATCACAAAAATACTGAATTCCAAATTAAATTCAAAATCAATGGCAGGGTCTTTCCTTTTTGAATTTTTCGCGGAGTATTTTTGTGATTTTACTTTTTAATCAACATCGTTTTTATATGTAAGATGTAGAGAACGCACATATTTGAAATATGTTTTTTTTTATAATAAAGATTGTTTGGTTTTTGACAAGCTCATATATTACGTGCGTGTAAGCAACTGATTGAGATAAATCTTAAAAAAGAATCCTGAGTTCAAACCATGCCACTAATAAATATTCTCTAACCACTCTTTTTTGTTAATTATATAATTGTAGAGGTCAAGCAACATCTGAAAATGTGCTTGTCTAAAAGGTTACTAATGAGATTTTCCGCCTATAATCATGATAATTAAAGGACTAGTTCGTGTTTAGCTTTGACTATGTGGTAAAATGTAATACATGCATATACATAATCCATATATATATATATAATACCTTGATAATGCGTTTATAAGGTATGTTAGGAATGGATTATTTTTTAATTTCCTTTTGGTCTTATAAGAATCTTTACGTATTAACTTTAATCTAAAGCTATAGTGTAAACTTTTTGGTTCTGCATATGCTAAAAAATTAAGATTATAGTTTTTTACGAAAGCCTCCTACCTTGATATAACGTAAAAAAATCTCTTGTTAATAATCAAACCCAATATTTTGATGTGCAATTTTGTATGCCCAAGAGGGTTTTGTTATCAACTTAAAATAGCACACGAAGTATATACTCCAGTCAGTTACAGTCAGAAAGAAATTAAACTTACAAATACAAAAGGACACTCTTTGTGTTTTTTAACAATGTACTATAATTTTCAACTCAGGGGGTAACAATTAACGAACTATCTATCATGAGTATTGTGTTTCAGTTATTCACTTGTATACGTGTCATGCTATACATGATTCATTATAAAGGTACATACCACATACCATTCAAATAATTCTAAAGAAAGAAATTGACATAGACAATGCCATTCTTATATTGTAAAACAACTTTAAAAATCATGTTCATTATGTTTCTCCTCAAATTCAGTTATCTATCAGACAATCTTGCTCTTTATACTAATAACAATAAATGTTCCAGCAAAAATCTATCTATCAACATTTCACAGCTGTTTATGGGACATCAATTCATATATGCAATATTTGACAGACGTGTAGATTGCAACTTTCTAAATATAATCTTTCCGTTTTATCAGCAGCTACATATCCTGCGTTTCATCGCTTACTTTTCTCAAATAAAACGTTACGTACTATATGACCTGCATCAACAGATGTTTGCTTTTAATAAATAAGAATTGCTAACAGACTTATGTGAAAGAAACAATACACCATGCATACAAATAATAGAGAGCTTTTATATCAATAAGATATTTCGCCTGGAAGCTAGTATGAAATGCTTATTAAATTAAAGACTCATACAGTACAACGTTGGTACCGTAGGTCTATAAATCATTGAGTAAATTTGTATATGTATGTTATTAATTGTTTAATGTTAAAAATATTGATCCATATATTATATATAATTTCTTAGTAAAGCGTTTACAGGTGTTGTCAAGAATGCATTATTTTTCAAATTTCATTTGGTCTTATTAACAACCTGTACATATCAACTTTAATTTAAATCTGCAATGAAAATTTCAAAATCAGCTCTAAAAACACTAAAATGATATGATTGTTTAAAAAAAAATGCCTCCTTGATGTAATGTTAAATAATTCGATACTATTTAATTCGATGTTTTATATGTAACCTTAGACCGTTTATTGTCGGCATTCCTATGGGAACAAACTGTGCGCCTCTTCTTGCCGACCTCTTCTTATGTTCTTATTTTCATATGAATCGGAGTTCCTCCAGACACTTGTCAAAAACAAGAGGATCAAAGAAGCCAGATTATTTAATTTCACTTTCAGATATATTGATGATGTTCTTTCCATAAACAATCCGAACTTTTCTGATTGGGTTCCATTAATATACCCCCAGAACTAGATATTAAAAAAACAACAGACACGGCTGTCTCTGCCTCATTTTTAGACTTATATCTCGAATTCGACTTACACAGTCATCTCAGTACCAGAATCTATGACAAACGAGACGATTTTAATTTTGAAATTATAAATTTCCCCCACCTTAGTAGCAATATACCAACTTCACCTGCATATGGGATATATATTTCCCAACTTATTCGATATTCAAGAGCTTGCAGCTCATACTCCGACTTTGTAAAACGTCATCAGTGTCTGAGTAGAAAGTTGATAAACCAGGGTTATGTCAAAGAACGTCTCGTCCTTTTTCTAAAAAAGTTCATCGGAAGGTACCAAGACCTGGTTGATAAATATTCCGTATCAACTTCTCAAATAATACACGATGGTCTTGATGTATAGATTCTGCGAACCGATGTTGTTTATCATCTTAACAACGTGTTTTATAGTTCTTTCATTTGTCTTTGTTCTATTAATAATATTACTTTTACTGTTGAATGGTTTTCTGTGATATCCGTTTGACGTGGCCCGGTACTTATACATCTCGTCAATGTGTTTGTATTGGCTTTCATTTTTTGGTGGTTTGTTTTGTATATGCGACTTTTGTTCTTTTGTTCTGATAACGTGACTCTGTCATTGTCTGTACTTTAAAATATCCCTTCAGTATGATATTGTTCTATTATATGTCATTATGATATATTTCTATTATGAATTACTATATACGTTGAACCACAAACGTCAAAATCATTCAATCTAGTAGTGGAATTAACAATTTGTGGGTTCTTATAAATTCTATATATAACTTTTGGACTAGTTTAAATTTCGGTCTATTTCTGCAATTTATTCTTACATACTTTTCACTTTTTAACCCTGTATGCTAACATAGCTTATGTAAATTTTAAAATCGTTTGCATGCACATTGAACGACAAATTTATGTGACGTATAAAATTTTCTGACGTCAGACACTCAAATCAATGAATGTGTTCGTAGATAGTAGATGTTTTTGTGTTCTGTTAAATTGTTTCTTTTAACAATTGTTATACGATGATGACTGATGTTCCCATATTTTGACTATTTTATTTATTGTGTCTGTTTATTTAACGCATCAATGTAAATATAACGGAGTTTGATGAGACTGTCATTAAAGTGAGAGGGTTAGTGCTATAGAACCAGGTTTAATCCACCATTTTCTACATTTAAAAATGCCTATACCAAGTCAGGAATATGACAGTTCTTGTCCATTCGTTTTTGATACGTTTTGTTATTTGATTATGCCATGTGATTATGGACTTTCCGAATTGATTTTCCTTTAAGTTCAGTATTTTTGTGATTTTACTTTTTATATTAACGCCAAAGTTTGTCATTTTAAACTAACACAATATATATTTCCAAATTGCCCTACAAACGTCAATGTTGATTGCTTTGAAGCATGTCACAAACATTTTTTTAAAGTCACTTTTAAAAAACTATTTTCTTAATTAGATTTGACATTTATTATATGTATGCGATAATAAAGAGGATATTGAAAAAAAATGATAATAATTTTGTATTATATAGTATTTACTTTAGTTTTAATAAATAAGATGATTAACATTTGCTTGTTTTTAATTTCATTAATTTAATTTCATTGTAAAAAGCAAATATTAAAATTAGACAGTGTATATTTACGCCAAGCATTTGTCATTTTAAACTGAAAAAAGATATTTTGCAACTTGATTTCAAAGTAAGGTGGTTTTGAATGGTTGACAACAATTGGTATGCACTCAGATACATTTCCGTATTAAATACAGCAGCTATGACTGAACGTGCTAACTGTGACAATATATATAAAACAATACACAGAAAACCAAACGAAAATCATGATAAACATTTAATTCCATGGTTAATTGTAGCATACAATGTAATTATAAGAATTGAATACTTCTTTTTTTTTTTGTTGTATTAAAAATGTTTGTTTTAAAAGCGTTGATCGTGTGTACATTTTTAGTATGAAGCAATTTCTCGCTTCATACAAACTGTGCACCCGTAAACACGTTTACACCTAAATGAACTTGTGAAGAAATCTTGACGACAAACGCATTTGTATATTTTTCAACATTGATAAAAGGATATGTTTTGCTTCCAGATACGAAATGAACTAACCTCAATCATGGTGTATTAAACACAAAAGTAATTGGTTGATATTTTATAAAATTTGAATATCTGCTTCTCTGCAATTGAACAAATGTTGAAATGATAATAATTATTGTCAAAACAAAATAGAACAGTACTGTTTAATGCAATAAAAATCATTTTCAGAGTTCATGACAGAAGGATTAGCCCAAGGTGTCTTAGCAAAATGTGCTGTAGCTGGTATATTGTTGTGTTCCTGCGTACTATACAGACGACAAACACGTAATGGACAGGAGCAAGAACAATGTGTAAACTTCCTAATAAAACGTATATTTGCTGAAAATGATTGTGGTGTAAGTGGGAAATTCACACAATTTAAGTACTCTGTATAATTAAGATACCGTTTTTTATGGAGACACAAAACTTCTTTTGACTTGTGTAAAGCAGAAGCAAAAGATACGAAAGGAACATTCAAGGAACATTCAAACTCATAAGTTGAAAATAAAAGACAAAAAGACAAAACAAACAAACAACAGTATAAAATAAAACATTCAAAAAAATAAATATTACTGAGCAACACGAACCAAACCGAAAACCTGGGTTGTTCTCAGGTCTTCCGGAAGGGTAATCATATCCTTCTCCTAAGTTTGCACCTGTTTGGTTGCTCATGTACGTACAATCCTGGTGATATGTCTAATTTTGTTGGTCACATTTGGGGAGAATTATGTTGTAACTAAGACGATTCTTACAAACATTTGTTCAATGAAAAATGTGAAAGAGATGCCAATGTAATTGATATAGTACTTAATAACAATGTTTGATCAAATAAACATACCCTCGAGCCTCACTAACATGTATAGCAACTGATGCATTAAAAGTAGAACCACAACAACCATTACAAAATGTCTAATAGTTATCATAGGTACCAGGCTTATAATTTGTTATGCCATATGCGCGTTTCGTCTACATAAGACTCATCAGTGACGCTTAGATCAAAGAGGGACGAAAGATACCAAAGGGACAGTCAAACTCATAAATCTAAAACAAACTGACAACGCCATCGCTAAAAATGAAAAAGAAAAACAAACAACGGCACACACGACACAACATAGAAAACTAAATATCAAAATAGTTAGAAAGACAAAAAAGTATAAAGTTGAAGAGTAGTGAGGACTCAAAATTCAAAATAGTTGAGCCAAATACGGCTACGGTAATCTTTGCCTGAGATTAATCCTAAGTATTTCGTATACTACATACTTTTGTAATAGTTCATTTATAAAAATGACCATATAATTGATATTCATTTTAACACCGAAGAGTTGACATTCCTAATTAAAACCGATCATTCATTGTTTCCCCTTTTTTTATAAGATCAGTAAATAACTAATTTATTTATAATATAGATGTATATCGAAATATGCATTGTTTTCTTGTATGTTTTTAGAGTTACTATGGAAATAGATTACACCTCGTCTGATGCAGAGAATAAATTGGAAACCGTGACGGGCTTACAAGATCCGGACACAGCTCCTCTTCTTCAGTGTGACAGATAAAACGGCAGACATCTGAAGATCAAGACAAGAAACATGAACTGCTTTTGATACAAAAACAACAATTATAACTGTATATTTTTTTCCCATAATGCATATACAATCAAAATGAATGATTATCAATTATTTCGATAAAAAGGTATAAAAAAATCTGAACTGTAAGGAAAATTCTAAAAAATGGCAGTCCATTGAAAATGAAATTAAATGATATCAATCAACTTATCAAGTAAAAAGCATCTGTCATTATCCTGACTTGATACAGGCAAATAGGTTGGTTCAACCTGATTTTAAAGCTAGCTTAACGTTTCAATTGTACAACAGCGATTTTCCTTTTAAATTGATTAAAGATACATGCAGTGATGTTATCATTAATCAGAGTATAATTTCAAAATTTGTTTATGATATGGCCAATAAAATGGTCCAATTAGGGTTCCCACGTTACCATTCCCTTTATCTTCGAACTGGGATTGATTAAATGCGATTTGAACTTACCATGATCAACATGATGGTAGAAACTGCTGCTTTTAATATCTAAACGATCGATTTCAAACCGCTATGAGGTGCTTCTGTTTTGTCTTGGTAATGGTAAGTTTATTTGAATTATCCGTTTTGTCGTAAAGGTTTGTTTTCTACCCACTTTTATTGTCAATGTCTTTATATAAGTCAATGAATTACTTACCTAAAGAACATCATCTTACGAGCGGAGAGTAAAGTTACAGATAATTGCAGAGATGTAATCATTAATCAGATTGTAATTTCAAAATTGGTTTAGAATATGACCAGAAAAATGTTCCACTTAGGGTTCCTACGTTACCATTCCCTTTATCTTCGAACTGGGATTGATTGAATGCGACTCGATCTTACCATGATGAACATAATGGTAGAAACTGCTGCTTTTAATATCTAAACGATCGATTTCAAACTGCTATGAGGTGCTTTTGTTTTGTCTTTAATTGTTGGCTGTCCTATCGTCATTATTCGATTGACTCTGATGTTGTCTGTGTTTGATAAGTATTGTAATAACGGATACATAAGTCCGAAAACTTTAAACTGATTTGGAATTTTAGAGATATGTGGAAAGTTCTAACATTTTGTCTAAGGTTTGTCGAACTCAATGCATGGATAAAAGCAACAGTAGTAAACCGCTGTTCGAAAGTCATAAATCGATTGAGAGAAAACATATCCGTGTTACAAACTAAAACCTAGGGAATATAGACTGCTTCCAAACCAGTTGTTGCGTAATGTTGTTTGCTGTTATAAATGTCCTTAAACCTCGTTATTATTATGGCAGTTTCAGCTCCGATCCGCATACTACTCTAAAGGAATTTAGTTCCGGAACGAAAACGATCATTGTAAGGAGTTTGTTAATTTGGCTTCCCAAAACAGGTGAAATATATCATCCGGATACGTCAAACTCAATAGTTCAAAAGAAATTGACAATATTCAAAACAAAAACGAATATAGAACGAAAAGACACACTAGTCTACATAACACAACATAGAAAAATAACGAGTGAACAATCAATAGAAATCACTGAATCTCCAGAAGGATAATAAGATCCTGCTCCTCACGTGACACCATTGTCTATCCTGTTAAATGCAAATTCGTTGATGAGTCTAATTCGGTGAAGTTACTTTCTCGGTAAAGAGGACGGGATTATTGTAAAGACAAGTTTATCTTAATTATCCATTTTTTTCGTAAAGGTTTGTTTTCTTCCCACTTTTATTGTCAATGTCTTTATATAAGTCAATATATGAAGCTTACATAACGAATTTGTAGTAACTATTTCTTTTGGCAAAACCGTTTGGAATTGACGGTTCTCAATGCTCTTCAACTTCGTACTTTGTATGGTTTTTTAACTTTTTTTTATTTGAGCGTCATTTATGAGTCTTTTTTTAGACGAAATAAGTGTTTGGCGTAACAAATTTCAATACTGGTATCTACGATGAGTTTATTTACTTCGACGTTTGATCAATTTCGGTGAAATAAATGCGTTCAACACAGTTTTCATGAAACATTAAATTATAGTAATTTTCTGTCCTATCTACGATTTTTGAATAAAGTAAGCAACATATGATCAAACGAATAGTATTGCCGTTCATAGCTTATGTGTTATTTGTTATTGGTTTTGTTCATTGAAGGCCGAACGGGAACTCACAGTTGTTACATTCTATGTCATTTAGTGGTGGAGAGTTGCCTCATTTGATATTATACATGTAATACTACATCTTCTTGTTTTAAAATCGGAGAATGAAAATGATATGAATTAAAGGTGCTTGAATGCCCCTTTGTGTTTCGATTATCAATATAGTTGAATTGTCTTTATGTACTTATACATCCCGTTAATGTTTTTGTATTATCTTTCATTTTTGCTGGTGTGTTTTGTATATGCGACTTTTTGTGTTTCTTTCGTTCTTATAGCGTGACTCTGTACTTTAAAAGATCCCGTCATTATGTTATTGTTCTATTATAAATTTGAAAATACTTTGAACGACACACCACAAAATTAGTTACTCGCGTAGTGGTATTAACCATATGTGGATTCTAAAAATTCTAAAGAACTTCTTGACAATTTTAAATCTCGGTCTATTTCTGAAATTAATTCTAACATAGCTTTTGATTTTTAAACCCTGTATACCACCATTCTCCATGTGAAATTATAATTGTTTTGAATAAACATTGAACGACAACTTTCTTCCTATGTGACGTTTAAATTTGTTTTCTCTCAATCGATTGATGACTTTCGAACAGCGGTATACTAATGTTGCCTTTATTTTCCATTCAAAGTCATATTTGTTCGAGATAATGGTAGGTTTTGGCCAATTGGTTTATATCCCACATTTACATTCATATGCATATTTGTGTGAGAAAATGATAGGTTGCTGTGTGATTGACTTATAGCCCATATTTAAATTTATATTTATTTTTGTTTGAGTTACTGGCAGGTTGTTTCATTTTTGGTAGTTTGCTGTCATGACAAATACCCTACATTTTCATGCTTGATGGAAGTTTCAATAGGTTGCTGTCTCATTGACTCATACTACACATATTCATTCATAGTCATATTTGTTAAATATTTTAGTCGGTTGCTGTCTCTTTGTTTTATACCCAACATTTCCATTCATATTAATGATTGGTGAAGGTTTTGATGTTTTGGTATGTTGCTCATTGTTAGCTATCCCATACTTTCTACATATTTGTATTTGTTCGGGGTACAGGTAAGGTGTTGTCCACTTAGCCTATTCCAATCATATTTATTCAAAGTCATATTTGTTTGAGTAAATATCTAATTGGCTTATATCCCACATTTCCATCCAAAGTCATTTTTGGTTTAAGTACCTGTAGGTTGCTGCCCAATTGCCTTATACCCCTCATTTCGATTCATAGTTAATGTATTTTTTCGATATCACAGTAGGTTACTGTCTTATTGAATTATACCCCACATGTCCATTCATATTTATATTTGTTTGATTATTTTGACAGTTTCCTGTCTCATTGACTTATACCTTACATTTCCATTTATAGTCATATTTTTGGAGGTTTTGATACTTTGCTGTCTCATTTACACATACCAAACATATTCGTTCATAGTCAAATGTGTTTGATGTTTTGGTACGTGGCTGTCTTTTTTATATCATTCTTGGAAGTTTTGAAGTGACATAATTTTGCACTGATTATCTAATAAGTCTTGCACTGTCCAAAATTTCAGCTTTTGCCTATTTTTTAAAGTTTTTATAGTAAACACTTGAACAAACAATTTTCAATATTTTCTTCTGTCTATAAAGCTAGGATAACAGAAATCTTTATCAAAACATTTTAGTTTTCTTATGTATTTTTTTTTTTATTTGAGGTTTTCCTTTAATTAAAAACCTCTTGCCGAAATTCCTTTGGTGACCTTCTCATGGGTCCAATGTAACTTATATCATACAATTAATTTGCTCCTCAATCAAGATTATTCTCACCCACTTTTGATTTGAATTAAACAGCATTTTTATGCATGTAATTTTCAGTCTCAGAATAAATGCTTTTGAATTAAGTATTTTTAAACCACCAATATAACAAGATCTTAATTGATCCTACTTAGTTTATTATCCCTGATAAAAGCATACATTTCATTTGATAAATTACGAAACATTGTATCATCTGGACTATGAATAGATAAAAAAAAAAGACAAACACCAACACACATAGACACAAACAATTTGATAGAAACAGACGATTTAATTAAGATATGACTAAAGTTTTCAAAATGAAGATCTTCTCAAAGGGAGTGAGATACTGTCTTGAAACTTTTTTCAAAAGCTGTATAATTTATCTAACACTGGCCTATACAAACTATTTTTTTTATTTAGATCAACTAAAAAGGTCATTTCAAGGAGCTTTAATGTACTTGAACCCCATTTCAATCCAACACCAACACAAAGATCCTGGCTATGTGTTTTTCTATCTATCTTAATAATTTGTTTTCCTATGTTTATCTTTAATCCCGAGATTTTGGCTTTAAATTGGAGAACACGCATAGTTGCATCCAGTGATTCTAGTGAATCATCTTATATGTATCGAAACAGTATAAATTCTATATCCCCTATATCTCCTTACTATTTTTTACTAAAATACCTAATACAACTGAACATAGCAAACAGATATAAGAGGAAAAGGTTCCCCTGTTTACAGCCTCTCTCTACAATGAAGAATGATGACAGGAAACAGTTTTGTATCACTGCAGTTATTATTATTATTATTAAAAGGCGTTTACCCAGGACATAACTGATTCACCAAAATTGAAATATCTTAAAGTATCCTCAAGAAAGGAACAAGATATGAAATCAAATGCTTTCTCAAAATCTATCAAAAAGATAACCCTTGGAATATTTTTTCTCTCAGAGTCAGTTAAATAAAGAATATCATATACATAGAGCAAAGCCAGTTTGAAGTCAAAGGAAAATTCAGAACTGAAAGTTCATAAACAAATGGCAAAATCAAAAGTTCAATTACATCAAACGAATGGATAACAACTGTCATATTCTTGACATGGTACAGGAATTTTTGTAAAAAATGTTAGACTGACAAGGGAGTGAGACAAAATGTCACAATATTGTGCTAGAAATGTATACTCTATTCTAGGAAATGTTAATGCGGAATACAGTTTATAAAACAGATATAAAAATGTTTATAGTTTTTATATTACATTGTGAACGAGAAACAAAATTATATATGCCAAGTTACAGTGAGCAGTATGTTATGATTATTTGACTGGCAATCGGATCAGTGTCATCTGTATACTATGATCATGTTAACGACGACGTCGAATCATCATTTGTGTCTTTTTGAGAGAATAATTGTAACCTTTCCAGTGGTACCATTCAATACCATCTGCAAATGACTTGTGGGGACCATTGAGATACAGTCCATTCAGATTGGAGTGATGACAGCTTTTATACCACCATCCACCTTTGTACTTCTCTGCACAATTGCTCGAACTGTCTCTATCTAATGTTGAAAATGGCTGACGGTTGTGGTTGGACGTGCCCAAAGAATTCTCTAAAATGTCAACAAAACTTCAAGTTATTGGTACAAAAGTACAATTATATGTTTGAAAAGTTTTATTCATATTCAAGTAAATATTTGAATAGACCATGTAGACCGGGTTATAATTTGTCCAATATGAGCTTTGTCCGTTTAATCCCCCTTTTCCCCATTAATAAAACTGGAACTTCAGCGAATACTTTACCTTACTTTAAAGTTCAAAAGCTTGGATTAGGCAAAACGCGATTGTTATAATTTCGAATGACTACAGTCTTTATGATTCCTTGCAAGGTACAGAAGACTAAAAATATGTTTTTGTAAGTATTCCAAACGAACACTGTTTTGTTCTAATTATTCCTCTTTGCGAATCAAAATAACATTACACACAAATTGAATCTATAAATATCAACTATAACTTGTGTCGACAACAATTAAAAGGGCCAATATTTTCGAATGGTACTTTCCAGATAATTGAGTATTCGTCTACCCCTAAACGGATAATTTGACATGCATGTTTACTTGTGTTAATATGTCTTTTGATTGAGTAAAGCCATTTCAATTGACATTTTATAGTGTGTCTTTCTATGTTGTGAAGTTACACTTCAGTATAGATACACAAATCTGGAGCTTTATAAATTTACCGTTCCCAAAATGTATGTCGTCATCAAGTTTCCCTAATTCCCACAAAATATAAAGGCCTAAAAGCACGACGTCCTGGAAAAGGTCCTTTCGTCCAACAAGATATTAAGATATAACACATGAACTACTGCAACAAGTATGTGTGCAGGATGACTCAGATTGCGAAATAATTGCGATGGTTTTTTTATGCCAAAAAATGCGACAGGTTTACAATCGCAATTATTTCAAATTGCATTTTGAAATTTTGTATATGTAGTAGACAGGATTTCTTTCAATATTGCAAACATTTAAATCCCATTTTAGTCTTGAATAACAAAATCGCAATTATAAATGCACGCAATAATTTCTCAATTTACAGTATCATTAAATGTATTTGACGAATTTATTAACATTTTGCACGCATTTTCAAAATATGCCTGTTGAATTTGTAATTATCTTGCACGATTGTAAAAAAAAAGGCCTGATGAATTGGTTATCTTTTGCACGCAAATTGCAGATAGGCCTGAAGAATTGGTATAGTTTTGTTTTTATACAATTCCCTCTAAAGTATTATAAAAATTGATACCTTTTTGATGTATCAATTTTTACAAGACACCCTTAAATTTCATCCCAACACCAAAGTAGGTTATAAATATGATCCCTTAATCATTTAGAGAGAACACAAAAGTTACAGACCTGCGTTTCCACTGTAGTCTCCGATGTCTAGGGTGAATTTTGACTGTATGTCTCCTATATAAAACGTCTTGTACCTCGCATATTTTTGTTCTCCTTCAAAATCCTCCATTAGTATGTACAGTTCATATTCATCTTTTGTGGTAATTTCATGGATTCTTGAATTACCTAAATGTAGATAAGATGATTTATAGGTTAAATCTTATTTCGTCAGAAGTATCATAGCATTGCAAGGTTTCCAAAATGTAGTAAATAACAAACTTAAAAATTATACACACAACTAAAATTGGTTATTTGTTAATATATCTTACTTCCAATGATTTGATTGGTCTAAATGTATTATTATTTTGGAATAGAAAAGATTTTCCGCCGCCAAGTTGGTTTATGGTAAAAAGTACATTTTGGAGCCCATTGACGACATTGCGAACACATTCATTCCCTTAAATTTCTTTATAAACAACATTATTCTCAGAAACTTCAATATACCCAGAAAAACTATAAATGTATTTAAGATGACAGTGTCCTAAAAATGAGAATTATTTTTTTTCCCATTTTTTAAAAAGAATTATTTATATTGAAAGCGAATGGCGTAGAAGTTAAAAGTATATACGCACTTGACTGACCAATGATTTATATTAGGAAACAGGGCAGTCTATTTTATTAATTGATGTAAAGCACGATAAATACTGCCTTACCTAACCAGAATTCCCCTATCAAGTCACCAAACCCGTTTTTGTAATCTGTCCAGTTTCTGAAGAAGTCAACACTTCCATCTAGCCTTCGCTGGAAAACCTGTATTTCAAAATGAACAGTAATTATATGAATATGTCGTAAGGTACTAAACTGTCTGAAATATAATCACTGTCAGTTTATTGAAAATATCCTTTTTTTGAATTATTTTAACATTGTATGTAATTGTTAAATTAGTTATTTTTTTTATTTAATAATATTTTTGTAATTGTTATAAAATACATCAAATAAAATAATTACAAACCTAATCCTGATTCATATACAATTTTTAGAAATTCACCTGTGACGTCACTTTTTAGCTTTGGTTAAGTCGTGTGACGGACAGTTCGTAGTTCTGTTGTGTTATTTTTATGTGCTGTTGTTTAACGTGTTCGTTGAAATTCTGTGGTTAGCATGTCGAAATGTACGTACTATTATATTGTTTAGTTAAATATTTCTCTGTCCTGAATTGTTTTGCATCTTAATTGTACTGTCTTCCTGTCATATAATGTTGTCAATTAAGTTGTATAGTTAATAATGTCATAAAAGCACGAGGTTTGGCCAGCCTCAGAATCAGGTTCAAACAACCATCTTTCTTAAATATATACTGTACGCAATGTCAGGAAAATGCCACTTGTTATCTTATAGTTTCTTTTTGTGTGTGTTGCATCGTCGTTTGTTTTTGTTGCGCTCAAGTAAATTCAAAGATGGAAAGAACTTTAAGTTGTCAGAATACAATTACAATTTCTATAAGAGCTTAAATATAATATACGAAGAATACACGGTTTAACATTCATTAAGTGATAAGCATGGCTATATCATACGCATGTGGTTGATCCTGTTAGTACATATTCCGTAATAAGTTTAATTCGGTACGTCACATCCAAAGAAAAGAGTGCAGGATTGTAGTATCGACAATTTGAAGATATCCGCTGTCATCAGTAAACGGATTTTCATAACTATTCAATTTGTAAATTATAATTAAATGTACTTAAAATCAACCTTACCAACCAACCCCCGCCTGCGGTCGTCATGTCACAGTATGTTTCAAATCCACGGATATCTGATGGATATATTTTGTATATGCCACTTTTTGACTCTTTGACATCTTCGCAATCTCTAGGATATTTTTCTGTATAACAAAATGGTGTATTCTGTTTAAATGTTATAAATATCAAAGGTTAGTATAAGTATTAGTATAAGGTGATCATTATTTTTTCTATTTACTGTAATGGAAATATGAACAACTGTCATATAAGTACGATAACAGTCAGGTTTAACTCACCATTTTCTTTGAACAAAGTATGTTATATATTAACATTTACTTTTTTTTATTTTTCTTAAAGTTTGGTGTTTCTTCTTTACTTTTTACTGTGTTATGTGTGTGTTAGAACATTACGTAATGTATCTGCAGTATCATTAATCTGTCAAAGTTTAATTTGTAAGATCGATCAAACCCCGCACTTGGACTTTAAGATAATTTTTCTAGGATTGCCAGTTTTTTGTGTGCTTATAGAAAAGAAACGTTGCCCATATAAAATGACGGACAGGAGGCACTCATTCATCCCTCGCTGCGATGCGGAAAAACGAATAAAAGAAATAGTCGTTACTACTTGTTAAACATATAGTGGTAATGTGCAACACTGATATTTAAATATTATTTTGTCTGTAAACTTTCGTAGGGAGGAGATCAATAGTAATCAAATGTACCAGGATTATAATTTAGTACGCCAATATCACTCGGATCCGGTAAAAACAATAGTAAGCGTATAGATCACAGTAAGGTGGTGGAACGGTCGTGGTGATGTCTTCATGATCGTGGCCAATTTTGAACATGTTCAAAAAAATCGTGATGCGGTCGTGTTGAAATCAGGTTGTAGAAGCGTACCGAGAGCGCAGTAAGGTCGTGGTAAGATCGCAACGGTCACGGAACTATCTCTTCGCGACCCAACAAAGTTTCCACTACGACTGTACTACGTTTATTTTACGCTTATAAAAAGCAAAGTACGATTCTAGCACGCTTATGTCATCCTCATCAGGCTCGTCGTACGACCTGACTACGTTCATACTACGGCCATTTCGAGTTCTAGCCATGCTCATTGTCATTGTCACATACAATATATAAATTATTTCAAGTTGTTGTTTATCTGTATGTAATTTGGACCTCATATCCCTAATTTTCAACAGCTTAACCATGCTTGACACATCTGTATCATTGCCACTTTTCAATACAATATCGTCATATGATCTTGATAGATTAGCATTGCGTTGTAATTCATGATGAATTGGTTGATCCGACATCCATACTGGATCCGGATTCGTATCAGAGGCCCCTCTGACTCTACCTCTACCCCTACCACCACGCCCACGAGTTCTGGTAGATTTTGGTGGCATACCTTAATGTTTTCGAGAATTATACGTATCAATGACAATAAGAAGGAATGAAACAGTTTTATATGGAACATGGTGTTGTTGTGATGGCTTAGAGCGTAGTTAGATCGCGGTATGAACGTGGAAAGATTATAGAATAGTCGTGGTTAAAGCCTGCTATGAAAACATTAGAATCGAGAATAACGTACAAATTAAAAGGAATGCCATGATTAAGCAAAACAAAAAACATATATCTTAATGAAACATATTAATAGTTTTTTATATAAAAAAAAAAGAAGATCTGGTATGATTACCGATGAGAATACTCTCATCACAAGTGACCAAATGACACTGAAAATGTAAAGGTATAGGTCACAGTACAGTCTTCAACAATGACCAATATTTGTTTATAATGCGTTTATAAAGTAATTTATAGCGCAAAATACAAATTTAATGCTATGGATATGTAACAAGTATTATAAAATACTAAATGCGTATAACTTTGTTCTTCTTTTTGCATTAAAAGAACTTTCCAATTATTTGAAATCTTCGGCTTATTAAGCATGTTAAGTTACATTGTGTTATGACAATAAAGATTATACTCATTTAAAAGTCAGGGAGGTTATAATATTACGTTAGACAATGATAATTTGTTTTCAATTATGACGTCATATAACGAAATATTCAATCAAGATGAATAACATACAATTCATATAATATTGACACATGATAGGTAACATGATAATTCAATCCATTGAAAGAACAATAGTTCTACAAAACCATAAGTGACGTCATATCATACTAAAGCACTTACGATATTCATAATTACCTGTTTTAATTTTAGACAATATATCCAATTTCAATTCGGACAATTTTTCCATAACAGTCTTTTCCATAGTTTTATGAATGTATGTTTTTATTGCCTTATTCAGATTTTTAGTATCCAACTTAGCAACCAGCGGAACATCGTCGTTAGTGATAAGTGGCATCTCAACTTCCGTTTCAGGATTTTCAGGTAATACTGATCCATATCCAAGTCCAATACACAATATTAATAACAACATTACGGATATGACAGTACGATCACAGTACGGATAAATAATTCAATATAGGATAAACACAAAATCGTCAGAGTATATATACTAAATAATATTCAAAATCATGACTAGTACCGTTTGTAAATGAACACTCTTTTGCAAACCGTGTTGCAGGAAAATATATTTAACAAAATGTGTTAATGATGAGAAGCGTATGTTTTATACATTTTTCTACAGAACAGTTTGAGTTTCATTCTGGCAATAATAACAATTTATTAATACGCAGACAATAAACAATATATCTCAGGAATTTCCCGTTTCATGCACATTTCTCAGAAGTAATTAGTGATTTCCGAGTGATTCTTTTATAAATTTACATCGTTTCAATGTATGATTTGTAAAGAAAATGATATAGAAACACTTTAACAGACAATACAGAAACTGACCTAATTTTTCATCCGACATCTTGGGATGACCGTGAATGCAGTTACGGTCATTAGCTTTACCCCAGTGATTATAACAATACAAGTACAAACACACTCGTCCAATACATTTAAATGGATTGAAATAAAGCTTAGTATTATAATCATATGCATTCTTATTTGACCGTAAATAAACTGCAAACTGTTGTAGTTACTGTGAGCTCTTTCGATGAAATGACACCACTAATTTTTCTTCATATAATATAACGGAACCCCACCTTTTAGACCGCCAAAGTATTTCACGTGCATATATTACCCATATATATTTATAACCAAAACAAGAACTCGTTATACAACTAATCTCACTTACCAATTTCAAACTTATAAAAAGTATAACTATAGCAAAGGGGAAACCCCAAGTCTCGACGGAAAGAAATTTAATTAAGTCCACTTCTCTGAACATTTTGATAGAACATTACCCAACTTATTTTCTCTAACGGAGCTGGTTTCGGAAATAACGTTATTTTTAAGCAAATATGATTTATAAGAAAGTGATTAAGAAATATTCGCATTTTTCGTTGATATCTACTATACCTCTGTCTCGATTTAAGCGATATGGTGTTCAAAATTCCCATAGTCCAGCATTAAAGGAACTCAGTATTGTTACTGCTATTCCGACTCCGTTGACAATTTTCAGGACATTTTTTATGTTTTCATCTCTTTTGCTATAAAATTAACTGACAAAACAGAACACGAAATATCAGAGCGTTTTGAGTATGTCTTTGATATTCTATGAATCAGATATTTTATATGTGTACAGGTTCAAAATACAGTTTTAATAGTATTATAGTAAAAGGACACGACAGTTATCAAGAAGTCCTATCTATTTTTTAAATTAATAATTTGTTTAATGATATTCTGTGAAAAAAAAATAATTCTTTCTAAAAGTAAAGATAAAAACAGTTTTCTCAAAACATACTCATGTCAATATAGCTCAAATTGATTTACGCATTGCATGGTACTAGTTTCAGGCACAACGAATCATGTTGTTGGTATTCTGAACATTAATTGGAGCCCCAAATTACATATGTACGTCGAAACATGTCAACGATACAAGACTTCTTGCACACTCCTTAACAGAAAACTTACCTTATCGGTTGAATTGACCGATATTAACGTTGAAGGATATAACTTCCCTGTTGAAACATTATGTGGCACATGGTGCAGCATATGCAGTGTAAATAACACTTTATATAGATATAGGAAGATGTGGTGTGAGTGCCAATGAGACAACTCTCCATCCAAAGAACAATTTATAAAAGTGAACCATTATAGGTCAATGTACGGCCTTCAACACAAAGCCTTGGCTCACACCGAACAACAAGCTATAAAGGGCCCCAAAGTTACTAGTGTAAAACCATTAAAACGGGAAAACCAACGGTCTAGTCTATATAAAAAACGAGAAACGAGAAACACGTATAAATTACATAAACAAACGACAACTACTGTATATCAGATTCCTGACTTAGGACAGATGCAAACATTTACAGCGGGATTAAACTTTTTAGTGGTACCAAACCTTCTCCCTTTTTCTGAAACAATAGTATAACATCACAACATAGAAAAAAACACGATAAAATATCAATTGGAAGGCTTAACTCAATCAACAAACGTAAATTAACACACTATGAACGAATAAATTTGATCTGCGATACCTCAAGGTAAATACATAGTTAATAAAATATTAGGGACAACCATTAATAAAGGCCAAAAAGCAAACAAATAAGTCCAAACAAAGCCATGGCAAGACACCACCGCGAAATATTTAACCCTTAGAAAATAATCACTTTTAGTTTGTTATTACTTTTGCTAAATATTGTCCTATGAATAATAACAAAAAAAAAAAAAAATTACACAAGTGCGATATTGTCGTTCAAATTTTTCATGTTTTTATGCATAGTTTTTATGCATATTGATAAACATAAACCGGTTTGTTAAAGTTTTGAAAAACGTGTTTTGTGTTGTGAAAAAAACCATATGCACCGTATCATAATCATCCAACAATGAAGAATTATAAAGATAAAATTTAGTAATGTGTGAAACTTGCTCATATGTACAATTACAGAACATGTACTTAATTCGATATAGTATATACAAGGAATCGTCTGAATATACTAGATAAAATTCAAATTCATAGATTTTTCAAGCAAATTTCTTTTGCAAAACGTTATTTAGATAAATATATATAACAAAATGTTTTATGAAGATACGCGTATGATTTATGCACTTTACTACAGTGCATTTTGAGATTCATGTTGGCAATAACAACAATTTTCAATTAGAATACAATAAATCATCTATCGCAAGAAAATGTTAACTACCGTCAGATAACATGAACTTGATGATCTCTTACTGGTTAAAAACAACTCGTGTGTTCTATATTTGTTGTATTATAATTTCATGTGTTGTTTTTTCTATAAAGTAAAGTACAAACAAAGTACTGACTATCGAGATGATTATACCCTCAGGAAATTATAGTCCACCCAACAGACGGCAAAAAGTTTAACACATCTAACTTCGTTTGCATTGGGAACGAAACAAGTATTAATCACAACAATATGGAATCTCACTGAAACTTAAGTTTTTTAATACTTTGTATACTTTTCTTAACAAACAATCATCGGGATAAATCTGAATGTATCGGTTCATTAGGCATGTTAAGTCAGGCTTTCGATATGAACATGAACATATACAGATTGTTTTTATGACAGTGATATTTCATTCGAATTCTATTATAATTAAGGTGTACATTTCCCTATTTCATAACCAGAAATTCATGGTAACCTGTCCTAATTTAAGTCAGGAATCTGATATACAGTAGTTGTCGTTTGTTTATGTAATTTATACGTGTTTCTCGTTTCTCGTTTTTTATATAGATAAGACCGTTGGTTTTCCCGTTTGAATGATTTTACACTAGTAAAGTTGGGGACCTTTATAGCTTATTGTTCGATGTGAGCCAATGCTTTGGTTGAAGGCCGTACATTGACCTATAATGGTTTACTTTTAAATTGTTATTTCGATGGAGAATTGTCTCATTGGCACTCAAACCCCATCTTCCTATATCTAAATATGAAAAGGACTCAACATTCACCGTTGACATTATTTGTCATCTAATGTAACGTATGCCGTGTAATTGACACTGTGTTATGTTATTACTCTTGCTGAATACTGTCCTATGAATAATGAATACATTGTATCGGTTCATTAGGCATGTTAAGTCAGGCTTTCGATATGAACATGAACATATACAGATTGTTTTTATGACAGTGATATTTCATTCGAATTCTATTATAATTAAGGTGTACATTTCCCTATTTCATAACCAGAAATTCATGGTAACCTGTCCTAATTTAAGTCAGGAATCTGATATACAGTAGTTGTCGTTTGTTTATGTAATTTATACGTGTTTCTCGTTTCTCGTTTTTTATATAGATAAGACCGTTGGTTTTCCCGTTTGAATGATTTTACACTAGTAAAGTTGGGGACCTTTATAGCTTATTGTTCGATGTGAGCCAATGCTTTGGTTGAAGGCCGTACATTGACCTATAATGGTTTACTTTTAAATTGTTATTTCGATGGAGAATTGTCTCATTGGCACTCAAACCCCATCTTCCTATATCTAAATATGAAAAGGACTCAACATTCACCGTTGACATTATTTGTCATCTAATGTAACGTATGCCGTGTAATTGACACTGTGTTATGTTATTACTCTTGCTGAATACTGTCCTATGAATAATGAATACATTCTAAACAACAAATTACACAACATCTATTTATTCATTCAAATTATTGTGCATATACATTTAAATATAGCCTTCCTCTTCCCTCCTTAAAAAATCAATTGGTATCTTCCTAAAAAAATAAATGAAGCGCTCGGCTATATATCAACAACACAGAAACAGTAAAATACGTATTTTACATTCTGTGGGTTGTTTATTTAGTGTATAACAAACCCTAAAGTGCTTTATTACAGATGGTGCCAAAAATAAAACTTCATAGGCGGATCCAGGGGGGGCCGGCCCCCCCCCCCCCTTTCGTGGGAAAAATTTGGTTAATTATATAGGGAATCATTGAAGCATGACTGGAGCGGGCCCCCCTTTATGTCAGTCAGTGGGCTCCCCCTTAGGAAAAGTTCTGGATCCGCCACTGAACTTGTAATGACACAAGTGTTATTGACAATTTTGTGCTGTCATCAAATGTATCACTTGTTAAAGAGTTCGACATTCATCGCCGATTTCTATGGAGGCGTACGCATTAACGCCACACAACTCTTTTTTTAAATATTTTCCCCTATGTTTGCGTTACATTGCGTTAACGCAATTATTTGCGATATAACGCAAACCTTTGCGTTATAAACCTTTGGGATACCTTTGCGATATAACGCAACCATTTCCGATCTAACGCAAATATCTTGATTTCAATTATTCATTTAGTTTTGTATATATGTCCGTCTGTCACTCATTTCGGTTGTGATTTGGTAAATAAAAAAAGAAACATACTTAATTACAAGGCCGAATTATTATAATAAATATGCATAGGAATAATGGAATACTTAAAGTGCAATTATACATAAATTAAGACTGATTTATGCATCAGAAAAGTATATAATTTAACAAGAAAATAGATACATGTAGTATAGTATATTATAAGCATAATTATTTAAATTGAACGATAAAAAATAATGTCATACAATTGTGAAACTTCTAAGTCAAATAGACAAAATGATCTTTCTGCTTAAAAAAGAATTATTAATAAAGGAAACATTTGTTTTTTTTTTAATTTTGATGCAAGAAATCTCGGAACAAGAATTTTCATTTCAATAAAGTGAAGTGTTTTTTAAGTGCTTGGGTAGCAACTTGAATGGAGAGAGCATAATTTATTTAAGAATTGAATGCTTCTTTTTGTAAATTTATTGGGGTGTAAATTTAAAGCGTTGACGGAAGTACTGTTTGTATGAATCGCGGAAGCGCTAGCGCTTCATTCTAAAAATGTGCGCACGGTCAACGCTTTTACAACCCTATAAAGTTACAAAAAGAAGCATGCAATACTTATAATTACATTTTTTTAGCTATGATCATGAAAACACGAATTTTATATATTTTTTTATTTACTTCACCTGTGCACTTTATTGTTGGACCACGTGTTATCATGAATGAAAAGTTGTATTGAGCAATGCAACTGCTTACGGAATAACACGTGATGTGCAGTTAGCCAATCAGAATAAAGTATTATAATGAAACATACATCTAATGTAATTATTAATAAAACATCTCCATTCTATACATGTATTGCCCAAGGGTAGCTTGTTTGAATCTAACAAATCTACACAGTTCGCAAACGAGAGCTTACTTTAGAAGTATATTTATATTCGGTTATAGCTATATCATCAGGGTTGATTTTTTTCTTCGGCATAACCTCAATTTACTCAATTTTCTTTGTAATATGTATACTAGTAGTAACATGGATAAAGGTTTGAGGGGCCTTTATAGTTTGCTGTTCGATGTGAGCCAATACTCCGTGTTGAAGACCGTACTTTGGCCTAAGATGGTTTACTTTTACGAATAGTGACTTAAATGGAGAGTTTTGTTATTGGCACTCATACCACATCTTCTTATATAATTCTGCTCAATATTAGTCAATGAAATGATCTAATTGTTCAAGCATTTTACTTTGCAATGACTACAAAGGTGATAATCATTAATATATTTAGCCTCCTCCATTATAATAACTGCTGTTTCCTTTAAACGGCTTGAATAAGAAATAAGATAAAACAAATGTTTGCGTTATAACACAAAGGTTTGCGTTATAACGCAAGTTTTACATAGGAAGAAATATTAAAAAAAAGTTGTGTGACGCTAATACGCTTCCATAGATTTCCATTGCCAATTACATTTAATTAATCAAATCCCGTTTACTACTATGCCGGAACCTCTCTATCGGGTAGTTAGTAATCATTTGATTGTTGGTCATCCTGAAATTGAAGACAAGTGTCATATATTTCATGCATGTTCAGAAGTAGGGCAAATTAACAATTAAAAAACACAGCTTGTAGTTCCTGCAATAGAAGGTCGACCGGGATAAACTGCAGGAAATTCAGAACGGCCCACTAGTTTAAACATTTTATTCATCATCAATACAATTATATCATCATACAAAATACATAATAATGATAGGATTCGGAAACAAGCTACATATAGCTTATATTAATCTGTTCTTGAAAAAACCAACTCCAGTTTACTATTACATAAATATAGCGTGCAATGTTACAATTTAAAATAATTAAATAAAGTACTAATGTATGTTAAACATGTACTCAACTGCAATAACAATAACTAATCGAGTACTCGTTGGTATTTTTTTCCGCGATACCCGAGTACGCGCTCGAGAATCATATATATCTTCAACACAGAAACCGAGTAAAATACGCGTATTTTACATTCTGTGGGTTGTTAATTTAGTGTATAACAAACCCCAGAGTTATTGATTACAGATGGTGTCAAAAATAAAACTTGTAATGCCATAAGTGTGTTGGACAATTTAGTTTTCTCTTCAAATGTATTTCCAGTCTTTTACGACGGTTCGACCAAGGAATTCATTTAAATATACAATTCCTTGGTTCGCCGTATACGTTTCCCAACAAAGTCTTGATCAAGTGGGGGAAAGGTAAAACTGTTTTTATCAATTAAGATCAGGAAGATTATCATTAATGGCCAAAATACTCAGGTGATCATCATATATATAAACTTTTATTTGACTGCTGTCTATGCATGATTCTTAATTTGCAACATTTACAAAATATACACGCACCTCCTCTTGTTTTTTTAATTAAATAATTATTTTCAGAGAGGACAGTTTCCTTTTACTATATACATAACTTTTATTATTCAGAAAAAATATGTTACAGTAGGCTAGCCAGTCAGTGCATGTAGAAATATATATGGACCTTTTTTTAGTCTGAAATAAAGAATGATCTTATTACGGATTTTTACGTTTCTCTTCCGTAAATGTACTATTTTTATTTATTTTAATGGTTCCCTGTTGAAGAGATTTTGTAGGTTAGCTGCAAGGATAAATTCTGTAGCAACAAAAACCAGATTAAGACGCTTTCACATCATCATCTGTGAGGAAAACATTATCACATGTATATTAGTTTAATTGAATGGTATTTGTTCACAGAAAATAAGTTTTCTATATATGTTCTACAACAAGTTTAGACGAAGAATTTTATTATTTAATTTATTATACAATAAAAAATTAGCACCGGCAACGGAGCGAGCTGTTGATGTTTGAAAACAAATATTTTGCGCAATAAATATCTAAAAGGGGCGTAAAGAGGGGGTTTCTGTTCTGAAGAACGCAAAATAACATTGCCATTTCACGATGAACGCACAATAAAGAATGTCTTGCAAGTTGATCTTTTTACCAATTTCAGGAAACACGTTGAAATTGAATAACAAACCTTTTCACGGCTTCACATGATATAAAAGTGTCAAAACATGTTGAACGTAAATAAACCTTTACCACCCTCATCTAAAGGTCATCATAACAAATGAACAAACCACGTCAAAAACTACTCTGAGTATAGACTTACATGTACCTGTCCAGTTGATAAAAATGTAAGGCCTGGCATGTTACATTCACTATATATATATATATAGATATATATATATATATATGTAGGACTCTAAAGTGCGATGGTACTCTAAAGTGCGATGGTCACGCTAAAGTGCGATGGTCTACGCTAAAGTACGATGGTGTCTCACGCTAAAGTGCGATGGTTGTTTGTTCGCTAAAGTACGATGGTGTATTACGCTTAAATGTCCAAAGGGTAAGATTCAAGGGCTTAAACATCAAGGTTAAAAAAAGTATTTTTGCAAAAGCTAGTATGCTAAGGTATAACATATGTGATAGGCTTTATAATTTACCGGTAGGCTTAAGTGTGTGTGTGTGTGTGTGGGGGTTGGGGGGGGGGGGGGGGGGGGTGGAGGTAAGACCTTTATCGGGACTTCGGTGTCGAATGTTCCTAAGCTCGGCATTTCGGGATTCGGGATTCCTTTTTTCGAATTTCGGGATATCGGAATTTACATTTCTTTGAAATTCGGGACCTCGGGATTTCATGTTTTAATCCTGGGATTTCGTGATCAGGACCCCTTCTAGCCCTTTCCCCCCACTCTTTAGTGATTGTTTCTAAATTAACAAGTACGACCAAGTAATAATTGCTATAAAGGATATTTATGTGTCGCAAAATATAACATTTAATGTTAAATGAATTTTAAACAATTTGGAACGTATTGAATATTTGGATAATTGGTGTATATTGCCGTTCACACTAATGTTACAACCTCCTTTACAGTCGTCATTGAAAAATTATAAATACAAAATTTTGTTCAATGTCGGAAAATGCAATATTTACTTGTGTAAGCTTTGATTCAAATGCAAGAGAAAGGCAATGTTCGCCGAACTTTCTCCTTTATCGTAGCGAGTCCAATACATGTTTTATTTTCCCTACAATGTACAGTACAAACTAATGTTTTAGCAGACAATTTATAATTCACGCATGAAAACATGTATCTCTATTTTACCGACGTTAGATCGACAGCATTTTAACGGGATCACAAAGTAAACTGCCACATCAACAATGATTCAAAAGCATCCGATCGCTTCAAATAGAAAGAGGATAAGTATGACTGAGTACACTGTTTTATATGTATATAGTAAAATGGTTGACTGTAAAATACAAGTCCTTCTTCCAGCACTCGAAAAAAATAAACATTGTGCTTCAGCCGACAAAGAACGGTTGAGTTTAAATCAATTACTAGTAAGTCAAGGACATTTGGTGTAAAAATTGTTAATCAAATATTCCTAATCTATCTTCCGCCATGTTCATTTTTAGTTTGTATAAACGACAGTTAACGTCATAATCGAAGTACGTTTCTAACGTCTATATTTTCGCGGACCATCGGACATTAGCGTATGGAAGCATCACACTTTAGCGTAGACCATCGCACTTTAGCGTGACCATCGTACTTTAGCGTCCCCATCGTACTTTAGAGTCCTACATATATATATATGTAGGACTCGGAGGTGCGATGGGGACGCTGAAGTGTGATGGTCACGCTGAAGTGTGATGGTCCACGCCGAAGTATGATGGCCATTTTGCTGAAGTGCGATGGTTTGGCATGACGTTTCAATAGTGCGACGTTTTTATATACAACATGTATAACGTAACATCAAATACAACATAGATTTGCAGGCAGGATAATAAATTGTTGTAGATAAAAATGTCATGCGAACAAAAGAAATGAAAAAAAGATTCAAGTTATGAACAGGTTTAAGCCATTTGCTGGCGGATATTGCAAAAGTATTTAAAGCTATGTCAAAGTGACAAAAAGATTAACATGGTTTGTAGATGAGCTAATCAGTGTTCGGAAGAATGCAGCAAACATTTTGTACGACAAATAAAATGTATTGATCTAAATATTACTTTTAACTTCTCTTTAAGTATGCTTTACACGATTTTGTGTGGACAATTTAATGATGAAATCACTTACTAGCATTAACAATATTTTTGCTATATCAAGTTGATTTGTAAGAACACCGTCAGTGTAGCCTTATTTACATGTATTGTGGTTACAGTGTTTAATTTAACTTCTACTACATGTTAGGCATTAATCTGACTGACCCATACGTGTACTTCCATATATATTGTTTTTCTCCTCAGCGGCGAATCAACTAATTTCAGTTTTTGTGACTTAAGTACTATTCTCTAGACCTACACGCCATGATTATCATATTTTCTGACACCATACTAGAGGGGGGATAGGAGGGGTCCTGATCCCGAAATCCCGGACTTAAAAAAACGAAATCCCGAGGTCCCGAATTTAAATAAAGTAAATCCAGACGTCCCGAAATCAGAAAAAAGGATTCCCGGATCCCGAAAGGGTCAATCCCGAAATCCCGAGCTTAAAAACACCCGATCCCGGAGTACCGATAAAGGTCCTATCCCCCCTCATACTACTGCGTATCTAATTATTGGCAAATTTAAAAATAGATTAAAACAAAATGAAGATTTTAAAGTCTTTGGTTTGAATTGACAGAAATAAAAAAATATTTCAAATGCGAGGCTAGCAGCTGCATTTGTACTTTGGTCAAATCTGAATAATGATATTTCATTTAATTATCTCATGTACATGTACATTTTGCTTTTTACTCTATATCACAGACAGCTATACCATACATGTAGCTCTTTTCTTTGATGTAACCCAGTTTTAACATGAAGTACATACAATTCTAAATTGTACAATTTGACAAAAAAATATATACCGCTCACTCCACTTGTCAGTCAGGGGTACTACTTGTATAAGTGTATTTTATTTACTTGAAGAAGTAAAAAAAAATATACACATATAAGTAAATAAACATGATAAATAATGTTTGAATAATCTCCCCTTAATTTTCTGAAAAATTTACTTGTATAAGTAAATTTTTCTTACAATCCCACAAAAATCCTCAAGTTTTGAGATGTGAAATCATGCCTTTAATGATTTTTCCCAGGTTTGTTCAAATTTTTTCATTAAAGTTCAATGTTTCATCTCATTAATTCATCAAAGAAACTGATTGAGCAAAGACCTTGTATATTTGCGCATGGCAATCAAAAAGTGCTCCTTGTAAATGAGCAGGGTTATGAAGATAACAGACAAATGGGATTTTCTTTGTCCATGAAATTACACTTAAATGATTAGTAAAGACATCTGTAAAGAGTACACAATTTAAAATAATATTAGAGCAAAGAAATCTTAAGAATTCAAGAAAAGAAGAAAGGATGATTTGTTTACTTATACAAGTAAAAAAAATCTGAATGCCTAAGGGAAATAACTAAGCCAATTTTGTTTTTACCTATACAAGTAAATAAAATTCACTTGTATAAGTATCCTACAAATTTACTTATATGTGTATATTTTTTTTTACTTCTTCAAGTACCCGTCTCAACAAAACCAATTTTCAAGAAATATATAAATATACAATCAAAAAATTTTGCTCGCTCTCCCCATATTTTTTGGAGTTTTTGTCCGAAGAACTATAAATCAAATTGGTGTAGCCTAAAAGTAATATGCATTTTGTGTTACAAAACGATAAAATCCACTTTGTCTTTGTAAATATTTTTCAGACAAGTTGGGTCCCACTAATTAGGGTCAGAAGGAAAGTTCACTAAATCACATTTTTTTTTTATGCCCAACCAACGATAGTAGAGGGGCATTAAGTTTTCTGGTCTGTGGCTCCGTCCGTCCGTCCGTCCATCATGTCCATTCAGGTTAAAGTTTTTGGTCAAGGTAGTTTTCGATGAAGCTGAAGTCCAATCAACTTGAAACTTAGTACACTTGTTGCTTATGATATGATCTTTTTAATTTTAAAGCCAAATTAGACTTTTGACCCCAATTTCACGGTCCACTGAACATAGAAAATGAAAGTGGGAGTTTCAGGTTAAAGTTTTTGGTCAAGGTAGTTTTTGATAAAATTTAAGTCCAATCAACTTGAAACTTAGTACATATGTTCCCTATAGTATAATCTTTCTAATTTTAATGCCAAATTAGATTATTACCCAATTTCACGGTCCATGGAACATGGTAAAGGATAGTGCGAGTGGGGCATCCATGTACTTTGGACACATTCTTGTTTAGATTTAATTTTCTATTACAGGCACATATATATAAAAAATGGGTAGTGGTTCATCAAAGAAGAATAAAGAAACAGCCACAAAATCTAATAGTAACAATACATCTGAAAATGCAAAGTCTGATACAGCAGTAAAAAACCATGAAAGTGAAAGTACCAAACAAAATGAAGAAAAGAAAATATTGCCGGAAAAACCAGATGCAGTGCAAAATCAGACTGCTATGTCAAAAGAAACCAAATCGGCTGAGGCGAGCAATCAAAGAAAATTATCCAATGGGGATCATCTGAGCTGGATGGAAACTGATTTGTCGGAGCTCATGGGTGGATTAGAATTAAGTGATGACCCTTGTGTTTGGGAACAATATGTGGATGATTTGATATGTAAAAGGAAACCAGAAATTACTCCAGAAAAAGAGGTATGCAAAATATTTTGATAGATGATGATTTTTATGCCCCACCTACGATAGTAGAGGGGCTTATGTTTTTTTGGTCTGTGCCTTTGTTCGATCGTTCGTTCGTTCGTCCGTTCATCCCGCTTCAGATTAAAGTTTTTGGTCAAGGTAGATTTGATGAAGTTGAAATCCAATCGACTTCAAACTTAGTACACATGTTCCCCATGATATGATCTTTCTTATTTTAATGCCAAATTAAAGTATTGACCCCAATTTCACGGTCCACTGAACATGTAAAATGATAGTGCGAGTGGGGCATCCGTGTACTAATGGACACATTCTTGTTATACATACATGTACATGCATGTATATGTCATGCATGTATACACATACATTTTTGTACCTATTAATCATCTACATTGTACATGTAATAATATGACAATACTTTTGAAATATAGAAAAAAACAAACTCTTGAAAACATTTTATTTTCTACTGTTTTATTCATGACAGCCTCAATTCTAGGATTTGAGATTACTTAGAGAGACTCCATCCTAGTACATTTAATTGTACATGTTAATTATGATATTTTTTGGTAACTTCAAGTGCAGAGTGTGTCTGTATATATAAAGATAAGAAGATGTTTTTTAATTACCGTTGAAACAACTGTAGCAGCTATGTAAACCTAATGACATATAGGTTAACAAATATAGGCCACTATACGGCCTTCAACAATGAGCAAAACCCATATCCTATAGTCAGCTATTATAAACGGCTCTAAAATGACAAATGTAAAATAGTTCAAATACGAAAACTATCGGTCTGATTTAAGTTCACAACAATGAATGAAAAAACAAAAATGATATATTATATATAGCAACAATCGTCAGCCAGTCACTTGCACTGACTGAGTAACAACTTACAGGTTCTTGGGAGAAGCACATGACAGAATATGGCTCAGTTAAACATGTTTGTAGGCGCTAATCCTTATTGATACATTACTGCACATGAACATGTATTTTTAGGAGCAAAGGAAAACATAGTGAGACTTTTTTTTTGGTGATTATATAAAAACCGCAAAATTTTGTAAACCGACTTATTTAAATGCGGATACTTTATTTCTCGTTTAGCTCTTTCAAACCCATTTCATGACAATTTGATTTTGTGGTTCTAAAATTTACTTGATGAAGACATGGAAGATGAATAAGGAAAAATCAAAGTTTTACATATTTGGGATGATTTATTTTTGTGTTATTTTTCTTCACCCACAAGTCGTGATAATAAATCACTCACGGAAATTAGTTCGTTTACAATATGCTTAATTTCCAAATTTGAATGTGCATCATACATGTTGTACATGTGTAACCTTATATTTTTTTCAGAGGCGAGGTTGGAAGACCATTAGACTTTTTGTTAGCAGTACTTTTAAGGACATGAACAATGAGCGTGACTATCTTGTAAAGGTAATCTTCCCCCAGCTCAGAGAATGGTGTGAGGAAAGGAAACTGAGGCTGGTGGAGTGTGATTTAAGATGGGGAGTACCGAAAGATGCTGACACTAGGGAAACATTGACAACATGTTTGTCGGAACTAGACAGGTAATTGTCCCAGTGCTTGGCAAGAATTTACTTGGGCGAGACCAGTATGTCAATTAGGGAAACATTAACAACATGTTTGTCGGAACTAGACAGGTAATTGTCCCAGTGCTTGGCAAGAATTTACTTGGGCGAGACCAGTATGTCAATTAGGGAAACATTAACAACATGTTTGTCGGAACTAGACAGGTAATTGTCCGAGTGCTTGGCAAGAATTTACTTGGGCGAGACCAGTATGTCAATTAGGGAAACATTGACAACATGTTTGTCGGAACTAGACAGGTAATTGTCCGAGTGCTTAGCAAGAATTTACTTGGGCGAGACCAGTATGTCAATTAGGGAAACATTGACAACATGTTTGTCCGAACAAGACAGGTAATTGTCCGAGTGCTTAGCAAGAATTTACTTGGGCGAGACCAGTATGTCAATTAGGGAAACATTGACAACATGTTTGTCGGAACTAGACAGGTAATTGTCAGACTTCTATAATGCAGGAATTTACTTGGGCGATACCAGTATGTCAATATATTGAAATTTGATAAGTCCCACCATTTTATTGATTCTGTTTTAAGAAATAATATTGAGTCCATCCTCTGAGTTACTTCCCCTGTTCTAGGAGCACCTGTGTACAACCTAGACAGAAGCTACTAACTGAACATTCAATAAGAGCTAACAAACTATCATAACTATCAACATAATGCACCAGCATAAAAAGCAATTCGAAAAACAAGAACCCAAGGTGTGTATAGCACCATAAACAATCCAAGTATTCTTCAACCCGAGTGTTTTTTTCTGTATATAAACAATTGCTAGAGATTCATATTTATGTCCCTTTTTCTAGTTTTGTCTCTTTTAATACTTTTTTATTATTTTATGTAGATGTCGAGAAGAGAATATATATCCCTATTTTCTAAGTTTAGTATCTGAAAGATTTGGCTGGGTGCCAAAAATAGAAGAAATTCCAGATGACATCAGGGCAAGGTAAGGTACTTCTATCTTTTATTCAAGCTGATCAATTAATATGTGATTCTCTGGATAATAACATAGGCAATTTTAACATTTTATAGGCTTATATCTTAATGCAAAATTTGGGAAAACCTGATGATGATGGAATCAAATATCCAGGAAATAACAATTTTCATTCCCCAAAAAAAATATGAATTAAGGAAGTTTGCTACTCAGTTTCAAAATAATAAGCTTTTCATAACACTAAAATATATTGATAGGGGATTAATCAAGAAACCAAAAAATCAGAACAAATATATAGGTCAATGTGCTTGTTTTCGAGATATTAGCCATTGAAATTTTGGCGGGTAAAAGTTCTCTCTTGATTTTTCATAGCTTTATCATTGACAAGTTCAAGTTCTCAAAAACTATTAAAAAAAACAAGGATTTTATAAGACTTTTACAGATAGCTTATTTTACATGTAAAAGATTTATAAAAAAAAATGGGGGTCAATGAGCAAAAATTGTTAAGGCAGTCAAATGGATAAAACAAGAGGATTTCTAAACATGACAAGCGAACATCCTTAACAGTAATTTGATTATTCTTTCCAGATACAAATGGATGCCTGGGATGTCTGTAACCACATCAGAGATTATGGTTGGTGGATATTGGGGACAAAATAGAAATGTAAGTTAAAAAAGATGGCAGGGTAGTAGACTGTAGTAGAATACTGATTACCTTGTTCCGAAAGATTGCGAATAAATTCAACATATCGGATAATAATCAGGTTTATTGAGTCAACTTTTTTTTGGTATGAAGTCAAATTTTCAAATCTTTTCATCTATTTAGCAAGAAATACACACATAGATTTGGGGGAAAAGCTTTCATTCAAGGGAGCAAAACCTTTATAGGGTTGGCCTGATAGTTATTAATTTTCCAGTCACTATATTTGGGATGAACAAAAAAAAATATGTATTGATTGCAACTTCCTTTGAATGCAGCATCCTGTCCATGACAATTTCAAGAACTTAATCAATGAAATATATAATTAAATATTCAAGTTAAAATGTAATTAAAGTTAACTCTACTTGTGAACAACGTTTCATAAATCATGCATGAAAAACTAATATTTTAAATTTGAGTTATCTTTCTTTGTTCATAATTTGCTGTTGAATCAGCTAGTATATCCTTCCAAGGCAATATACAGTATTATCATGTTTAATTTTTAGTTTCAACTGCAAAATGAATGCTATCTTTATAAAGCACTTTGGTTCTAGTTACTAATTGATTTTTCAATAAGTTGAGAAAAATGCATATTGCCTTCATTTGAAAATTTTTGATTTTAGGCTCTGTTTTTAATGAGAACACCAGATTATTTGGACCATGTTAAAGATGAGAAAGTTAAATCTTATATGACTGAGAAAAATGATGACCATAAACGTTCATTGAGTACCCTTAAAAGTGAGTATTAATATTAGTGCATGTTGGATACATTTTTAAAAGAAACAAATTTAGGAAGTTTCCATGTTATACTTTATTTTAGGATCTATCACTCAATTGAAATAAACCTGAATGTGAAACCTTTCAAACAGTCTCAACTATTCTTCAGAAACATTATTGTTTGTGAGGCACTCATTTCCATATAATTACATTAGATGTATGTTTCATTATGATACTTTAATCTGATTGGCTAACTGCACATCACATGTTATTCCGTAAGCAATTGCATTGCTCAATAAAACTTTTCATTCATGAAAACACGTGGTCCCACAATAAAGTGCATAGGTGAATTAAATAAAACAATAATAAAATTTGAGTTTTCATAATCATAGCTAAAATGTAATTATAAGTATTGAATGCTTCTTTTTGTAACTTCATAGGGTTGTATAAGCGTTGACCATGCACACATTTTTAGTATGAAGCGCTTCTTAGCTTCATACAAAATGTACTTTGGTCAATGCTTTTACACTCCAATGGAGTTACAAAAAGAAGCATTCAATTCTTAAGTAATTCTTAGATCTATAATACAACAAATTTAGAATCCAACAATATATATATATATATACATATAAAACTACTCCAAATTTGTTGACTATTTCTATCACAATTTAAAACTCTAAGAACTTAAATATTGTTTCACCTTCCATGGAATTTTATACATGTACCAACAATGAAGGTTACTTGTTGACAATCATTTTCAAAGAACAGCATCTGCTTGAACTTATTATCACCTTAAATTCTTATTTTTTTCTTTCAGAAAAATTGAGGACAAAGTATCCAAAACAAGTCCATGACTACAGTTGTACATATGAAAAAGAGGCTGAAGGAAAACTTTACTTGAGCGGGTTTGAAGAAATGGGAAAAAGAGTGCTTCAGCATTTCAAGACGATGTTAAGCCTACAGTATCCCACCGATAGTCTTGGTCTGTCACCCACACTGAAAGATGTCCTGAAATTGGAACATGAGACTTTTATGTTTCAGCGTTCTCAGGTAAATGATGAACGATATATCAGATGCGGATCCATGATTTTGAACAAAGGGGCTTGGACCCCTAAACTTTGGAACTTTTGGAGTGGGACATGTAAAAAGTCTTTCTATAACCATTGATATATGTAGTTCATTAAGACCTTTCCCCCTCTTAATACTCCTCTTTACATAAAACGATAAGATGTGATTTGAAGGCCAATTATAAGACAACTATCACCAAAGAACAAATGACAGATGGTAGTAACAACAGGTCTTTAAAAAATGACTAAAACCCATACCATATACTGCCATATACTGTGAATTCATTAATATTTGTTAGATTACCAACTTTAGTTGGTTTTGTGAGAACAGGTGAACCACAAATTTAAGTATTCAATGAAATCCAATTTCTATCAAGTTATATGCTAATTACTTTAGCAAGACCATGAAATCACATATTCACAATACAGTCTTCAACAATGACCAAAACCCATATTATGTAGTAGATCATCTACAGTTATTACCATCCTTCAACAATGACCAAAACCCATATTATATAGTAGATCATCTACAGTTATTACCATCCTTCTGATCTTTGAGTTGGAAAACAAGTCGTAGACTCATTAATATTATATCCTTTAAGCAATTTTTGATGTTGACTGTCCTATGCATACAAATGTAGCTGTAACTTACTCAAAAAGTAAAACATAAGTTAAATTTGGTATCTAATGAAAGTGCAAGGACTTGGATAAAAGTGCATTTTTGATTTATTGCTTTTGAACCATAGATAGTTAGAATATATGTGCTCCTCGGGAAACATTGGAACTCTTTTCTTTTATATTTATGTATCTAAAATATGCTTTTTTAAGTTTTACTAGAAGCTTAAGAAAAGAGAGCTTTAAGATGATCAACAGCTTTATTATTTAAGGTGGTACCTAACACTACAGGGAGATAACTCTGTAAAATCAGCTAAACGTTTTAATTACATTGTGTTGTTAAGGGAGTATTAAGCTTCTCAATGATCAAAATAAGTGTTTGCCAAACTGCTATATAACCAGTGTAATTTTTCTGCCAAAAAATTGGTTCAAAATTTTTGAAATTTTTATATTTTTGTTTAAGGGTCAAAGTAGATACTTTGTCAAAATTTTATCAAAATTAAACGAACCAAATTAATTTTAGTGAAACTGTTAGGTACCACCTTAAACATCTGAATATGCTTAAGGTTTTACTAGAAAGAAAGGAGAATGAAGATCATTCACACCTGAAAATCAAAATTATTGATCATGAAAGACCAATATCTGAAATTCTGAATATATTTTTTTAGGTTTTACTAGGAAGAGAAGAAAGTGTTCAGATGATACACAGCTATATTGATGACACAGTTAAAGAACATGTTCCATTGGTACTTGCAGGTTTTCCTGGGTCTGGTAAATCTGCCCTAATAGCTTATACTGTGAAACAGTGCCTTACAAATAAAAAATACAAGGTGATTATAATTAGTGTGGAGAGAATGAGAGGTGAACTGAAATTTGGAGATGCAATGAGTTTTAGTAATCTCAGCAGGGGTCGAATCTAAGCTTTTTAGTGTACTGGCCAGCCGGACCAGTGGACTTTAGATCAACTGGTCCGGCTCAAAATTTACTGGTCCTGCAAAAATGACATTCATCTGATAACCACTAAAAGATATGACAGATGTTTAGTTTTATTTTTCTCAACTGCTTTCCTCTTCTTTATTCCAAAAATAGCACCCCCAATACCCTAAAAATAATTTCTCAGGTTTATTTTTTTGTAAACAAACTGAGATAGAGATGCAATCATTGATTTTAACGAAAAATTTCTACTGGTCAGACACAAATTCTACTGGTCTCTGACCACCAGACCAGTGCCAATTTTGACCCCTGAATCTCAGTCAGATGACCTCTCTTTTACTTCTTAAGACTTTTGACTTACGGTCATTTTGATCATTCAAGAAAACATCAATGAATTTAATAAGTGATTGCTAAATGAACTTGTAATAAGTTTTCAACAATACCTTATGTGATTTCGGAATTTTTTGTGAGGATTTTAATATTGTGAGAATTGCTACAAACATTTTTTTTAAAACTTTTTTTTTTGGAAAGCGTTATTTGTGTGTGTCATTTCTGTCAGACTGATAAGTTGTTCTGTTCAAATTTCAAAAACTTCAAAAAAATCAGAATATGGTAGGTACGAAATCCTAGACACAACTATTTTTTTATGCCTACCATAGATGATGGATCAGCATTAAGAGTTACCCTTGACCATCCATCCTTTCGTCTTTCCATCCCTTTGTCTCATTTTAATTGCAAAACTTGACTAGGGGCATTCATGTCAACCTTTTAATATAAATGTTTCAATAATCACTATTGTGATTCTGACTGAATTTGATGCTGACTTTTTGCAAAACTGATCAATGACTCTTACACTGTGATGTCAAAAGGTTACAAAACCGTCACTAACAAATAAATGTTTGGTTTTGACTTTGCACTTACGATTATTTTACTCAGACTAAGATTTCAACAAATCAGACACTGGATTTGGTGCATAGAGCACAAATTTGCTAATCCATGGTACACGGTTATAAAGTTACATGACTCAGAGCCTTGACTCTTGAGTATTGCCATGTTTTTCTTCAGATAATATGTATGAATGAAAAGTAATGTTAATGATATTTTTAGATGTAGTGAAATTAAATTTTTTTGTTAAAAAGTGAGACAAATAGAGATTGAAAATATTATAACAGCAAGTAAGAAAAACATGTAAATTGGTCATTCAATCGTATATAGTTTTGGTTGTTTTTTCTATGGTATTTTTAAACATTGTGTATTTGCTAATTTTATTTTTTAGGTATTTTACCATTTCATTGGAGCAACTCCAGGATCCACAGATTTATTCCAGATCTTACAAAGATTTTTCTTGGAATTTATGCCTGAGGGAACTAAGATGCCTGATGACTTACAAGAAATGAAAAGATATGCTCACACCATGTTTAAATATGCAGCTCAAGTTGCTAAGAAAGAAGGTTACCAAAAAATTGTTGTGTTTTTGGATGCTCTGAATCAGATGGATGATGATGGTAAACTATATGTTTTGTCAGACTGGGATCCAGCCATTTCAAAAAGGGGGAGGGTTTCCAACATATGCAAATCATAAAAAAGGGATCACACCAACCATATGTTCCCATACAAATGCATTAGTTGTCAGATAAAAGGGGGGTCTAGATGTCAAAACATAGAACCATTAATAACCTACAACTAATGTCCAGAAATTAAACTTTTTTTTTAAACATTGCTTCTGAACTCTCCAAAAAGAGTTTAAATGGGATGGTTGAATTAAATGTTTTTTTTTTCTTTTATTTAGTCTGGCTACAACACATGTCCAGAAATAAAACTTCCAGTCCTACCCTCCCCCTGTTTTGATGGAATAGCCCAAATTAGCTGTTTTGTTTTTCTTTCAGGAGATGCTCATTATCTGGTTTGGTTACCAAAAAAACTGCCCGAAGGAATGAGGATCATTGTCAGTACATTGGAAGGAAAATGTCTCAATTCTCTCCGTGATGATCCAGATCGTAAATCTGATGAGAAGAAATCAATTGAATTGTCTGTTGATCCACTTGTTAAAAGTATTCGGAAAAATATTGTCTGTAAAATACTTGCTGAGTATAACAAAAGGCTGGATGATGAACAAGTAAGTCTAAAGAAAAATATTGAAATACAAAAGAGGATCAAGAAGGGGTTAACATTAAAGAAAATAATGGCCAAAAAGGGCAGAATAAAGGGCTAAAATATCATGAATTGACAAAAATAGAACTAGAAATAGAGAACAGAAAATTATTAGATGTCAAAAATAGACAATATTAGAGAATTATAGGCAAAATAGATATAGAAAAAAGAAAAATTGTCTAAAATATTAAATAATAAAGAAATGACCCTCATAAAATAAGATGTTATGTGATAATCTTTGAGACAATTATTCAAATGAAGCAAAATAATGAAGTTGTTAACAACTCATAATTAATATTCAACAAGTTTTCAAATGTTATATTATCATTATTATTAAAACTAGACTTAACTAGTACCCGGTAATTAATTTATATTTAAACATGAGAAAAAGAAATTTTCAGAATGATTTATACTTTTGTTTTTGCAGTGGGAAATTTTAACTGATAAGCCTGATTCTAGACAGCCATTTTGTCTGACTGCTGCATGCATGTGAAGAACTCAGAGTGTTTGGTGATTTCAGAAAACTTATATTTGAACATAATTAATTGAAGGCTAAGAAATTTTCAGGATGATCACCTTTTATTTTTGCAGTTAGAGATTTTAACAGATAAGCCAGATGCTGGAAGGCCATTATGGCTGACCGTAGCATGTGAAGAACTCAGAGTTTTTGGTGAATTCAGAAAACTGACACAGAAAATAAGAGATCTACCTATTGATATGATTGGACTGTTACAAGTTGTAAGTCATTCATTGTTTCTGAATCCAAAGGATTGTGGATATTTTTATATAAACATTATCAAATGAATTTCAATGTGAGGACTACTGTGGCTAAATTAATATTCATGGGATACCAATTTTCATGGATTTCGTCGGTTTAGAAGAATCACAAATTTCAATACTCAACAAAGATGAAATTTTCTATAAGCTTATTTGTAGACATTGGCAAAACCACAAAATCAAAAATTGGTAACCATGAAAATAAATGAATCCACAGTTTTTAGATTTCTGAACCTTTTATGGGGGGGGGGGGGGGGTGTGGAAGGGTGCTGATCCTGGAATTCCAGGGTTAAAAACATGAAATCCGGAGGTCCCGAAATTAAAGAAAAATGAAATCCTGACATCCGGAAATTCAAAAAAAAGAATTCTCGAAATGTTCAATCCTGAAATCCTGAGCTTAAAAACCCCGATCCTGACGTCCCGAAAAGGTCCTGCCCCCTCTTTTATAGCTTGTACACACTATGACATTTACTCGTTGTTGAAAACCTTCCACTGACCTATGGTTGCTAACTTTTTAATGCATGGTCCTTAAATGGAAAGTTTCATATATTGGCAATCGTACCAGACTGTTAATTCAGAAGTTTTTGCCTGCAATTTTTCATTTTCATGCAATTGTTGAACAATATTGACAAAAATGCATAATTATTGTAATTTATGGAAATGTTGTATCCAAATTTAGAATGCAAGTTTTCATTCTGTGACTATTTTTGTAATAAGAAAAAAAATGGATCTACAATAATGAATCTGTTCTTTTTAACAAAAATCACACATTTTATTTATTTTTTTTCAGGTTTTAGGCAGAATTGTGAAGGATCATGGGAATGAACTGGTACAAGCCACTTTGTGTTTAGTGGAGACATCAAGATTTGGACTTCTAGAAACAGAATTGTTTGAACTGCTGGCCATGCAGCCCAGTATACCTGGAGCAAAGATTGCAGATGATTTAGCTTTTGAAGGCAGACTTCCAATGGCAAAGGTTAAGCATTTAAAAAGATATCAAAGTTTCTTTACAGCTGATTGCATTGAGTGTGTAGGTAAAGGTAATAACTTTGTTAAGCTTGCTTGCTAGCTGAACTGTGAAGGTTATTAGGTTAGGTAAACTTACTAACCCTCCTATAATAGTAGACTAAACAGACAAATAACCAATCTATTGGTCTGTAGGACTAGACAACTTCGAAAGGAGGGTAGTATACCTTACCTTACCTAATAATGACTTCACAGTTCAGCTAGGAAGCAAGCTAACCAAAGATATTGCCTTTACCTACACACTCAATACAATCAGCTGTAGAAATAAAAGAAGAAGAAGATATGGTATGATTGCAATTTTGCAAATGAGACAACTCTCCAAAAGATACCAAATGACACAGAACTTAACCACTATAGGTCACTGTACAACCTTTAAAAAATGAGCAATGGCCATGCCACATGTAGCCAGCTATAAAATCCCTGAAAAGACAAAAGTAAAACAGTTCATATTTTTTCATTTTTTTGGGGGGGGGGGGAAATAGTTCAAGAGGACCATTGTTTTCATCCCAATAAAACAATGACTTTTACAAAGTTAACACTTTAAATCATTTGTAATATTATCTCCCTTAACCATGATCTACCCAGGCGGCCTCTTACTTGATAGATATCTACTTTCCCATGATCTACCCAGGCGGCCTCTTACTTGATAGATATCCACTTTACCATGATCTACCCAGGTGGCCTCTTACTTGATAGATATCTCCCTTAACCATGATCTACCCAGGCGGCCTCTTACTTGATAGATATCCACTTTTCTATGATCTACCCAGGCGGCCTCTTACTTGATAGATATCCAATTTCCCATGATCTACCCAGGCGGCCTCTTACTTGATAGATATCCACTTTCCCATGATCTACCCAGGCGGCCTCTTACTTGATAGATATCCACTTTCCCATGATCTACCCAGGCGGCCTTTTACTTGATAGATATCCACTTTCCCATGATCTACCCAGACGGCCTCTCACTTGATAGATATCCACTTTACCATGATCTACCCAGGCGGCCTCTTAGTTGATAGATATCCAATTTCACATGATCAATACCCCTTTAATTGATAGGTACCTCTTAAGTTTAATGAATGATTTCTTCTAATTGACAGTGGGCTTTAGTGTATGTTGGATTACGACAGTTTCTTCGTCCATGTGGGAGTTCAGGAGAAGGACGATTAGATTTCCACCACAGAACGATGAGTAAAGCAGTCAGAAAGATGTACCTATCGGACCAAGTGGCACAACGTTGGTGGCATCAAAGACTTACTGAATATTTTGACAAATGGTTAGAAATTAATTATCAGTATCTTTTTACATTATAATATTTATGGGATTACTATTTCTTGGTGACATTTCACATTTATTTACACTAGAAAATCCAAATATTTATTAATGAGATATTGTTTGTATGAAAAATAAGTAAGTAGTATGAAATATATATATATATACATATACGGATAAACAGCACAAACATAAGGGGATAAAAAAACCTGTTTTTTTATTTATGCCCCACCTAAGAAAGTAGAGAGGCATTATGTTTTTTGGTCCGTTCATCAGTTCGTCTGTCCTGCTTTAGGTTAAGTTTTTGGTCAAGGTATTTTTTGGTGAAGTTGAAGCTTAGTATTCATGTTCTCTATGATATAACCTTTCTAATTTATGCTAAATTAGCATTTTTACTCTAATTTCCCAGTTCACTGAACATAGAAAACGATAGTGGGAGTGGGGCATCCATGTTCTTGTTTTAAGAATATTTTTTATTAATTGATTGTTGGTGCTTATGAGTATTTTCACATGGCTAGATATATACTATTTTATCAGTGCGAAATGTTTAAAATTTCAGAATTTTGTGTTCTCTAAATTCAGTGATTCACAAATTTTTTCACCATAAAATCAATTTTTTGCATATTTTCCAATATTATCCCCCTGTCAAATTATGACTCCCATCATGATAAACTTTTTTTTTTTTCAGTACTGACATGGAAAGAAAAGCAGAAGAGTTGCCTTATCATCTAGAATGTTCTGCTGACAAGGAGAAATTAAAAGAAGTTCTGTTGTCACAAGATATGTTTAAAGAAATGTACAAAGACAACAGTAAACAGCAGTTAATGAAATACTGGCGTTTTATTGGTGGATACCAAATTGCATCAGAATCTTATTATGATTCTCTAAAGAGATTTATCACGGTATATATTATTGCAGGGGCGGATCCAGCCATTTTAAAAAGGGGGGTTCCCAACCCAGGACAAAGGGTGGGGTTCCAACTATATGTCAGTCCCCATTCAATTGCATTGATCTTCCAAAACAAAAGGGGGGTTCCAACCCTCAGAACCCTCCCCTTGATCCACAACTGATTATTGTCAAATTCATTATCAAACTTGTTAGTTTATTTAAAGTACTGTCTAAGTATTATGCCCTTCTTTTTTTCTTGAAAATTTGTAAATCTTCCATTCTGTGGATTTGGTACTCAGATGACAACCACTGATCAAGGCATCCATTTTTTTTTTCAATTGTTAAATTTCTCTTATGATAACAGTTTTTACTGAGCTTGATTGGTTGTAAGCGTATATAAATGTTATGATGTTTTACACTGCAAAGCAATTATTTTGGTCTCTATTGCAAAATATAGAACATAGGAGTAGAATGAAAATACTAAGTCTAAAATTTATTTAGGGTATAGATAATTTACGTTGCAAAAATGTTCAGAATATCCAGATCTACCAATTTTCTATATGGACCGAAATTATCAGATTACTCCATGTATGAGAATTTGCCTTTAAGGTTGCATTTCTGTAAATATTGACAATGCAATTTCCCATAGGAACTCCTTTTACGGCTAAAACTGTACCACTTTTACTATGAAGTTTTGAAAAAAATCTTATCCTAGAATTGAAAGTTCATATGCACCACAATTTTTTTCAAAGGTCAAAATATAGGGCTGTGCGGCATATTTTCAACGTTTATATGCCCTGAACTTCTCAGAGTTTAAACTTACACTAATTTTCTTAACTACCCCTACCTCGAATGAAAGGTTACCACAGATTTCAATGTAAACAATATGCACGTGTTTATTTACTGGTAACATTCCCAAGTTCTGTCTCTGCGATATGGAACACAGAGAGCATAACTGGGAACCAGTATGTAAACAAAATCAATTTTCTATGAATATTCAATTACTCCCCAAAAGAGGCGTGTTTTGAGAAACAGCTGTATTTAAAAAGTGCAACCTATACAGACATTTATTCAAATAGAGAACTCTCTAAAATCAGTTTTTCTCACATTAATACTCATTTATCAGAATTAAAGTCTTAAAGAAATCATTGTGTATACTCTAAATTTTTCTTTACTATACATTTTATACCCCCTCCCCTGTTTCAATTTTTTAAAGAATTTGAAATCAAGTCTTTAATTTTTGCCAGCTTACCCTATTTGCATATTTTCTGATAAAAAATGCCTAGAACCTGTTAAAAACTGTTTTGATAACATATTGAGAGCATATCAGAATATCATAAATGTAATGTTTAGCAGTCAATCATTACAACATTCAAGATTATATAAAGTATCCAATCCAGCCTCTATCTCCAGTCCACATCTTACTGCATGCCTATTTGTCAATTGAAGGACACATTTTCTGCCTCAAATGGTCAATTTAGAATTCTTGTCACAACAGTATCATCTGTAACCATATATCTGACACAATTTAGCTACTATATATACTAGAAGTGTTCAAACAAAGCCATATTTGCAATAGTTGTATGTATGCAGATACCAGTCTGAGATATAAATTCACTTAAAATGTTGTAGAGATGACTGCTAACATCTGATTTTTGCATAACTTCCAAGCATAGTTATTGTTTTCTATATCAAGAAATTTAAAATCATAAAATCATAGCATTTACAAGTTAAATTATTTGTTTTATGACACAGGGGGTAGGCAATTTTCTATGTTTTTTGCCCCTGGGGCCTCAAATTTCCTAAATCATTCTGCTGTTTCTAGCAATTTGGAATATTTAGTACATATTCAGGATAGAACACACTATTGTAAGTTTTCTAAAGATATTTTTGTTTTTCTAGCTTGTATTTATTATGCCGTGATGACAAAAAAGCAGATTTAGGTGTTGCGGCTTACTTTTGGGTTATCGAAAGGACTCAAATACCCCATAAATAATATTCAGGAAGGATCTATGAGTTTCAATGACTGCGAAGAGTAAATATAAGCACTTCTTAACCATTTAACTTACAAATATGCAAATATTATGATTTAATTTTGTATCCAGGACTTTGAGTAAACTTTGCATACTGTAAACTGTGAATTTATGCTGAGTCATCATATTTAAGGCCCAGGATTCTATCAATCTTCATTAAATATTCATAAAACTTCTTATTTGAGTTAATTTCTTTAAAATCTGTGAAATAAAGCAAATTTGGTTAAATTCTGAATGTTCCCCTTTTTCACCCTATATAGGTTGCATTTCTGTAAATATTGACAATGCAATTTCCCATAGGAACTCCTTTTACGGCTAAAACTGTACCACTTTTACTATGAAGTTTTGAAAAAAATCTTATCCTAGAATTGAAAGTTCATATGCACCACAATTTTTTTCAAAGGTCAAAATATAGGGCTGTGCGGCATATTTTCAACGTTTATATGCCCTGAACTTCTCAGAGTTTAAACTTACACTAATTTTCTTAACTACCCCTACCTCGAATGAAAGGTTACCACAGATTTCAATGTAAACAATATGCACGTGTTTATTTACTGGTAACATTCCCAAGTTCTGTCTCTGCGATATGGAACACAGAGAGCATAACTGGGAACCAGTATGTAAACAAAATCAATTTTCTATGAATATTCAATTACTCCCCAAAAGAGGCGTGTTTTGAGAAACAGCTGTATTTACAAAGTGCAACCTTAAGGTGGTATGGGAGTCTAAAATAAAATTCATGATAGAATTTGTTCATACTTTGCCAAAACATAGTATCTATTGATATATTTTCAAAAATATAATAAAAATGATAGGTCACTGCGCATTTTCTCAAGCTACAGGTTGTGACAAAATGACCATTGTGAAGGGATTATACAGGAAAAAACACAATTTGTGGTTAGAAACTAAACAAAATGATAGAATTGTAAAATAAATTAGGAAAAGATAGCTTTCAGACAATGCTTTGAGAATATCAAAAGAAAAGATAGGGTCACTGTACGTTTTTTTCCGGCTAAAATACAAAATAGGAAAATTTCATGTAGAATCCTTCAGAAAATGCACAGATTTAGAGTTACCTCCCTTTAAAATGCCAAATTAAAAACATTTAAAAACAACCAACAATAATCAACACTTGTAAAAATATTAAAATTTATAAGTTATATTCTTATAAATTGGTTCTTTTAAATGAAAATTCACATTAAATATCTGCATTTCTGCATCAAATTTTGCTAACTTGATAGAAGATCTGGACCTTAGGTTCTCTGTTTTTTTGCAATTCAACATGGCAGAAGACACCCATACCACCTTAAGGTAGTTCAGGGGTATACCCCCATCTTGAGTTGTACATTCACAGTACATAATCGGTCTAGTTCTTTACCCAAATCTGCAAATTTGCACACAAATTTGCAATTTATTGCTAACACTGTTTATTTATATAAAGAAAACTTATTGATTCATTGCATTATCGAAAATGTTTTAACAAATACCAAATATTTGTGTTTTTATGCCCCACCTACGATAGTAGAGGGGCATTATGTTTTCTGGTCTGTGCCTCCGTTCGTCCGTCCGTCTGTGCCTCCGTTCGTCCGTCCGTTCGTCCGTCCGTCTGTGCCTCCGTTCGTCTGTCCGTCTGTGCGTCCGTTCGCTTCAGGTTAAAGTGTTTGGTCAAGGTAGTTTTTGAAGAAGTTGAAGTCTAATCAACTTGAAACTTAGTACACTTGTTCCCTATGATATGATCTTTCTAATTTTAGTTCCAAATTAAAGTTTTGACCTCAATGTCACGGTCCACTGAACATAGAAAATGATAGTGCGAGTGGGGCATCCGTGTACTTGGGACACATTCTTGTTATAATCAAGTTTTCAAATAAGCCATTCATCAACAACACTTTTTTAATTCTATTTCTTGATGATAAATCTAATTGTCCTCAGTTTCTACAATAATTTCAAGATAAAGACAGAAATTATAAAATTTATAAAAAATTGTTACATATGCATTTAAGGTAGTTCAGGGGTATAGAAAAAAAATGACAGAATTTTCTTATACTTTGCCAAAATAAAGATTTGACTATGCTTTTTTCAAAAAAATAATAAAAGTATGGGTCACAGCGCTATTTTTCAAGGTATGAGTCGTTCAAAATTGCCAAAATTTGCTTAGATTGTTCATGAAAAAACACATTTTTTTTGCATAAAACAAAATCTATAAGACAGTATTTTGAAATGAAATATAAGAATATAGGTTTTATAATATATTTTAAGAAAATAGAAAGAAAAAATGGTGTCACCAAACTTGTTTTCTTGCTACAAGTAAAAAGTGAAAATTTTCCTATATGTCCAGTATAAATTTTGTTCTAAAAGAGTCATCTCCCCTTAAATGGCTTATTTGAAAACTTGATTATAACAAGAATGTGTCCCAAGTACACGGATGCCCCACTCGCACTATCATTTTCTATGTTCAGTGGACCGTGAAATTGAGGTCAAAACTTTAATTTGGAATTAAAATTAGAAAGATCATAACATAGGGAACAAGTGTACTAAGTTTCAAGTTGATTAGACTTCAACTTCTTCAAAAACTACCTTGACCAGAAACTTTAACCTGAAGCGAACGGACACACAGACGGATGGATGAACGGAGGCACAGACCAGAAAACATAATGCCCCTTTACTATCGTAGGTGGGGCATAAAAAGTGTTGTTGATGAAACTGTCTACCGACTATTTTATTAGAGTAAACACTTAAATTACTATTTTGGAAATAACAGTGAAACCTGTCCAAACCGAACATCTTCGGGACTTAGGATTTTGTTTGGTTTTGGCCGATGTTGGTTTTATCAGGTTCACAACTCACATTATTTGATATGACCGTGCTTATGAACACATTTGGTTTAGACAGGTTTTCAGTTTATGCAGGATTCGGTTTAGCCAGGTTTCACTGTATTCTTATATCTCCTTCATGTATAGCTCTTATCTGATTGGATTCACTTTTTTGTGCCCCACCTACAATAGTAGAAGGGCATTATGTTTTCTGGTCTGTGCGTCCGTTAGTTAGTCCTTTCGTCCGTCTGTCCTTCCGTCCGTTCATCCTGCTTTAGGTTTAAGTTTTTGGTCAAGGTGGTTTTGATGAAGTTGAAGTCTAATCAACTTGAAACTCAGTACACATGCCCTATGATATATGATCTTTCTAATTTTAATGCCAAATTAGTGTTTTGACCCCATTTTCACAGTTCACTGAACATAGAAAATGATAGTGCAAATTTCAGGTTAAAGTTTTTGGTCAAGGTAGTTTTTGATGAAGTTGAAGTCCAATTTAAAATTAACTAACATGAAACTTAGTATATATGTTCCCTGTGATATAATCTTTCTAATTTAAAAGCCAAATTAGAGTTTTTACCCCAATTTCACAGTCCACTAAACACAGAAAATGATGGTGCGAGTGGGACATCCGTGTACTATGGACACATTCTTGTTATTAAACATTTCTACAAGTTTTTGAGTTATTAGGTAGCTGGCATGGGGTGTCTAAATGTTGATGATAGATTTTCCTTAAACTTCTTTAAAGGGACACTAGCTGTCAAATTCGTGGTCACCAATTTGACTCAAATTCTCATATTTGATTTATAATAATGTAAAACATTTATCCTAACTACCAAAAGTCTAAAATAAACAGTTTACAGAGCATGGGGTAGATAATATGAAGGTTCGTTTTGTGTGTATTTTAGTCCAGACACCATCTAATTAACTATCGATTTGACCTCAGATGACCATATAAGCGATGTAAACATAAATAAAGATATGAATAGATTAAACCAACACGTGCAATAGGATTTTTTTTAGGTCTGTTTGAGTTTATTTTATAGATTAAAAATATATATTTCTCAATTGTTTTTAACCGTATAAGTGTGATTTTATATGGATCGAATCAGTAATCAAATGATTTACCGTAGTTTCACTTTCATTGTTGACATTCTTTTTCTTTAAATAACCAGTACATGTACAATGCATGCGTTGTCAATCTCTAGCAAGGGGTTAAATTGAAGTTCACATGAATACGGATTTAATGAGGTCGACTAATTTACTTGCAAGTGAATGAGTAATTATCAATGTTTCTTCGCTTAATTTGACAAAATTGAACCATTTTGGATGCTAAAAGCGAATTATTATTTCACTATTACACTTTCATTATTGATTGAACAAAAAAAAATCTTACTTTAGTTTTTTATGTATCTCGTAGCTAGTGCCCCTTTAAAAGACTTCTTGGTCGATGTAATTTCAAATTTTGATATAAAAGTGTAGGTCCCTGGCCTTGTTTTTTTGTTAAAATTCATTGAAATTAATAAAATCACAATTATTTATAAGGGTTAGATAAGGAAAACTTATATATTCCTTATTGAGGAAACATTAAACAATATAGAAATGCTTAAAACTCAATGAGATAACTGCTTTTCATAAATGCTTCCGAAATATGAAAAAAATTGGGTTCACCAGCCTTATTTTCTTGAAAAATCCCTAAAACATAAGTTGTCAAATTCTATATAAATTTTCTGCCCTTGATTTTAAAAGGATTTTTTTTATGAATACTCTACACATTTTGATAGCTTAGTCTTTACATTTTTTTTAGATGTTTCTATTGTATATTGAATGATACTATAAAAGTATTTTCAAAACATCCCCAGAAGGATTGCTCAGAAATAAATCACCTAATCTACCTTCAATGACAAAACTCTTTTCTATAAAACTGACACAAAGCTACATTTTAAATAAATTTAGGTTTAATAAATTTGCAGATAAAAGTAACAGTTTTCTACTGCAAATTGAGTCATGTGTGTTTTTTTTTTTTCATAGTTGAATATATTTTGGAGATGAGAAAAAAAATTGGATTAGAAATTAAAAGAAAAAAAAATCAATGCAAGTATAAGTTTACTGAAAAGAAACTTGCAAACAAATAATTATATAACTTTTAAATTTTCTTGTTTTGATATTGCAGGATAACAATTTAACAGAAGTTTTAGACTGGGCTCCCATACAATCAAAAACAGCCTCATTCCTAGTGGATATTGGAGAGTATACTATTGCAGAAGACATGCTGAATGAGGTTATCACAACACTTGTTGAAAAATATGGCAAGGATTCGAAAGAGTTATGTGAACCAACTTATTGCATGGTCAATCTATTGTTCAAAAAAGGTAATTACTTGAATGTATAGACTTTTCCATGAAAATGGATTTGGTCAGGTGTTCCGGAACAGTTTTGGTTTAACTAGATCAATAGTGCATGATAAAGTAAGAAAAGTTCGAAATAGTTTTGGCGGGAACAGGCTTGGGAGGTTCAAAAAGAATATCCAAAATGGCAAATACCACGGCAGAGAGGGGAATTTGAGGCAAATTCATCAAATTCATTTAAAATGAGGAAAAAATGTTAGAATATACCAAAAATAAACTTGATAACAACCAATCAAAATCCAGCATTCCTAATTATTTAAGGTGTAATTAATATAAATTACACATAGCTTAGAGGATGATAGAGCAGATTTTACCCTGAGAAACATTGTCAATCGTGGCAATGCCAAGGTTGAAAATGACTTTTCGAGGGGTAACAATCTCCTTATCTCTGTGTTGGGTAATACCTTTGGATAGAGTTAATTGTCTACCAGGTATTACCCAATTAGAATATTTCATTTTGACATAAATGTATAATAAATAATACTAATATGACATACATTCGCCTCTTTTTAACTAACAGCTTTGCAGTATGTATATGGAGCACATCCAGGATACAGAGAGTGTCGTATTAAAGGATTAAAAATCTCAGAACTATGTGTGGCAGTGAGTAATATTATATAGCAAATTAAACTTAAAGGAGAAGGGCATATTAATGATCCAAGAAAATAACATTTTTGAGTCTATGGCCATACTTCAAGTTTGACCCAAAATATAGGGAAATGCATCAAAGGTATAAAACAAGTAAATCCATACTTTCGTGTTAATTTGACCTGTTGACAAAAGTTTGATCCATTTCTGTTATTCAATAAAAATGAGAATGGAAATGGGGAATGTGTCAAAGAGACAAAAACCTGACCAAAGAGCAGATAACAGCCTAAGGCCACCAATGGGTCTTCAATGCAGTGAGAAATTCTGGCACCCGGAGGTGTGCTTCAGCTGGCCCCTGGACAAAATGTATACTAGTTCAGTTATAATGGTCGTCATACTAAACTCCAAAATATATAAAAGAAACTAAAATTAAAAATCATAAAATACTAACAAAGGCCAGAGGCTTCTGACTTTGGACAGGTGCAAAAATGCGGTTGGGTTAAACATGCTTTTTGAGATGTTTACTTATTTTGTATTATATCTTGTCCTACTATATATTTGTACTATGTTCAACCTTTGATAAAAAAGTGGTTAGAATGATGATGAATGTTCACTTCTGTACTCATACTTTGAATAACAATATATAAATAACACATAGCTGAGAGGTTGATAGAGCAGACTGTTACCCCGAGAAAACATTGTCAACTGCGGCGAAGCCAAGATTGACAATGCATTTTTGAGGGATACCAATCTGCTCTTTCACCCTCTCAGGTATGTGTAATTTAATTTATTATACTGAACATCCTATCATTATTTTCTTTTTTAGACTAATTTTATTTTAAAAGTATTTTCTATGGTGTCACGTACATACTTTACGGGTATTGGAAAAAAAAATTAAGTAAGATGTTTTATTTTCTTTTACTTTGACAGTCAAATAATAAAATCTGAGGAAAAACGTAAAATTTAAGCATTGTATTTAATTACTTGATGTAAATTCAATCCATTGTCCTTTAAATTATTGATTTTTGATTGGGCTGGATGAGAGGGTAACATTCAAAAAAATTGTCACCCGCTCAGCCATGTGATAGAGTAAATTAACACCTTTGTATTAGCCAATCAAAATATGGCATTTTAATGTGAAGTATAATAAATGTATTTATTTTTAAAAAATGTTTCAGTACACCAAACAACAAAATAATTATATTTGAATTTACGTCTGCATGTTACTTTATAGAACCCCATTTTGTCCCTTGTTAAAGTTCTCTTTTTGACATTGTTCTACATCTTTTTTTTTTTAATATTAAGATATGAAATGAAGTGGAATGAGTGCAAAGTGTTTTTATATTGTTTCATAGATCAAAATTATTAATTCAATGTATGTTAACTTTTTTATGTTTATATGTCATTTCAAATGATATTAAATAGTGTGTCTTTTTATGTATAGTAATGCCAGTCTATACTGTTTCAGGTTAGGGTGAAGGTTGGTGCCTGTTTAAGTTTTCAAACCCATAGTACATTTTGTATGCAACTGTCTTAATTTACGTGGGGTGCCTGTTGTTCAGTTGTTGTACTTTGTTGGTGTGTTGCAAAAGTGTTCCTCATTTCTCGTTTTTTATATAGATGATGTAATATTTTAAAAATAGATTGTTGGTTTTCCTGTAAAAATTGTTTTACACTAGTCATTGTTAGACCATAACTTGCTGTTTGGTGTGAGCCAAGACTCTGTGTTGAAGGCCTTACTTTGACCTATAATTGTTTACTTTTTTTTACACATTATGACTTGGATCGAGAGTTATCATTGGCACTCATACAAAATGAGTTTCTGTTTTTAGTTTGCCTCAATCAAATGTTGGGAAACAAATATTCATAATGCTTATTATGTACTGCAAAACACTTATCAAATTTGAATTTTGGAGGCTGCACTTTTACCATTCAAGAATTATGCCCCTTTTCAGTTGAAAAATTGCTGGAATTTTTATTTCCCTTCTCTAGCTTAAGTTTACCTCAACCAGATGTTATAAATCTTGTACACAACGCTTATTCAACCAATTTGTTATAAAAACCTTATAGATCCTTATACACAATGCTTATTATTTTTGAATAACCACAAAACACAGATCTGAGGTTTGAATTTTGGTGGCATCACTTTTCAGGTTCCAGAGTTATTCCCCTTTACAAATTCTTTTCTTTAAGTTTACTCAACCAAATGTTATGATACTCATATACTTATTATTACAAAACTCAGATCAAATTTATATGAACTCTTACCTTTCTTGAGTTATGTCCCTTTATAATGTTACATGCAACCAGGGGTATCATATGTGTCCCTGATGGAGACATTCCCCATTTATTTATTTTTCTTTTAATTTTTTAAATTTCTTAGAAAAATAGGATTCCTTTCATATGTATCCTTATAAATATCACAAGGATATCTTAAACATTATCTATACATGTCAAGTGTAAACCAAAGAAACAAAATGACTGACCTATCAATTTCAAGTATTTGTAGAATAATTATGCAAATCATATAACCATTTTAACTAATATCATATATTTTATTTTTTTATTCAAGGTAAATAAGAAATATTTTTCCAAGGATAAACAATATCTTGGACGTGTTTTATTGACCTGTGGATACTTTGAAAGAGGAACAAGTTGTTTGGAAGAAGCAATGAATATGTTTGAGAATATTAACGACCAGCAGGGGTTAGCAGTGGCATTGTATATGTTGGGTGAAAAGAACCAGTATCACAGTGATTTAAGTAAGTCTATTTAATTAACATTAATTAGGGATGTTGGCTCCCTCATTTAAAAAAAAATTAGTTGTTTTTAAAGACTACAATAAATTGATAGTATATAAATAAAGGAACTTTAAAAGCAGAATGTCAGTGTTGTGTGGTTTTTTAAAAAAAATATAATCAATTGAAATTGAGGTTGAAAAAGTATAGGGGTTAAGGGGCAAAGGTTTTATTGGCACTATATAGATATATAAAACTAGAGGATTCCAAATATCTCACAAAAAGACAATTCTTTTTTCATATTTTATTTATATTTTAGCCAAAAACTTTTTTAAGTACATTAACATTTTTAAAATCCATCTAGCATGTCTAAATTTCACTCAGAATATCCCAAAAACTGGGGTTACAGGTAAATTGTCCTCTGCTTTCAAAAATTTAGTCCATGTTTATACATTATTTTTGTAATTTCTCAATTATTTTTTTTTGTACAATTGATTGATTGATTGTGTTTAACGCCACTTTCAGCACTATTATTGCATGATTATGGATTTTATTGTGGCAATTATTGAGGAAGTTACTCCTTAAAATTTGTTAATTTAATAATATTTATCTATACTTAAAACAGGTATACCAACAGAAATGTTTAATAAATCTATGGGACTATGTTCATCCATGTTTGGTAAATTTCACCTCAACACAGCCAGATGTGCACAGCTTCACGGACAGATGTTATGGAATAATTGGGTAACTTTTTATACGAATGCAAAAATAATATTTTGGTTGTATATTGGTATCACATTGGCGTCGTCGTCGTCCGAAGATATTTGGTTTTCACACTCTAACTTTAGTAAAAGAAAATAGAAATCTATGAAATGTAAACACAAGGCCTATGACCATAAAAGGAAAGTTGGGATTGATTTTGGGTGTTTTGGTCCCAACAGTTTTGGAATTAGGGGCCAAAAAGGGCCCAAATAAGCATTTTTCTTGGTTTTCGCACAATAACTTTAGTATAAGTAAACAGAAATCTATGAAATTTTAATATAAGGTCTATGACCACAAAAGGAAGGTTGGGAATGATTTTGGGAGTTTTAGTCCCAAGAGTTTAGGAATTAGGGGCCAAAACAGGTCCCAAATAAGCATTTTTCTTGGTTTCTGCACAATAACTTTAGTATAAGTTAATAGAAATCTATGAAGTTTTAACACAAGGCTTATGACCACAAAAGGAAGGTTTGGATTGATTTTTGGAGTTTTGGTCCCAACGAATTAGGGTCCAAAAGGGTCCAAAATTAAACTTAGCTTGATTTTAACGCAAATTGAATTCTTGGGGTTCTTTGATATGCTGAATCTAAACATGTACTTAGATTTTTATACGACCACAAAAATTTTAATTTTTCGTCGTATATTGCTATCACGTTGGCGTCGTCGTCGTCTTGCTTCGTCGTCGTCCGAATACTTTTAGTTTTCGCACTCTAACTTAAGTAAAAGTGAATAGAAATCGATGAAATTTTGACACAAGGTTTATGACCACAAAAGGAAGGTTGGGATTGATTTTGGGAGTTTTGGTCCCAACATTTTAGGAATTAGGGGCCAAAAAGGGCCCAAATAAGCATTTTCTTGGTTTTCGCACTATAACTTTAGTTTAAGTGAATAGAAATCTATGAAATTATGACACAATGTTTATGACTACAAAAGGAAGGTTGAGATTGATTTTGGGAGTTTTGGTCCCAATATTTTAGGAATTAGGGGCCAAAAAGGGCCCAAATAAGCATTATTCTTGGTTTTCGCACAATAACTTAAGTATAAGTAAATAGAAATCAGTGAAATTTAAACACAAGGTTTATGACCACAAAAGGAAGGTTGGGATTGATTTTGGGAGTTGAGGTCCCAACAGTTTAGGAATTAGGGGCCAAAAAGGGGCCCAAATAAGCATTATTCTTGGTTTTCACACCATAACTTTAGTATAAGTAAATAGAAATCTATGAAATTTAAACACAAGGTTTATGACCATAAAAGGAAAGTTGGGTTTGATTTTGGGAGTTTTGGTCCCAACAGTTTAGGAATAAGGGTCCAAAATTGAACTTTGTTTGATTTCATCAACAATTGAATAATTGGGGTTCTTTGATATGCTAAATCTAACTGTGTATGTAGATTCTTAATTTTTGGTCCCATTTTCAAATTGGTCTACATTAAGGTCCAAAGGGTCCAAAATTAAACTTAGTTTGATTTTAACAAAAATTGAATCCTTGGGGTTCTTTATTATGTTGAATCTAGAAATGTACTTAGATATTTGATTATTGGCCCAGTTTTCAAGTTGGTCCAAATCGGGGTCCAAAATTAAACTTTGTTTGATTTCATCAAAAATTGAATAATTGGGGTTCTTTGATATGCCAAATCTAACTGTGTATGTAGATTCTTAATTTTTGGTCCCATTTTCAAATTGGTCTACATTAAAGTCCAAAGGGTCCAAAATTAAACTAAATTTGATTTTAAGAAAAATTGAATTCTTGGGCTTTTTTGATATGCTGAATCTAAACATGTACTTAGATTTTTGTTTATGGGCCCAGTTTTCAAGTTGGTTCAAATCAGGATCCAAAATTATTATGTTAAGTATTGTGCAATAGCAAGAAGTTTTCAATTGCACAGTATTCAGCAATAGCAAGAAATCTTCAATTGCACAGTATTGTGCAATAGCAAGAAATTTTCAAATGCTCAGTATTGCGCAATAGCAAAAAATCCTCAATTGCACAGTATTGTGCAAAAGCAAATATTTTCAATTGCACAGTATCGCGCAATAGCCAGAAATATCTAATTGTACAATATTGTGCAATAGCAAGAAATGTTCAATTGATTGGAGTTATCTTTCTTTGTCCAGAATAGTAGTTGAGTCAACTTAAATCATTGTTTTATACAATATACAATGTATATTCACTTTTACTACAGTAGATTCCGGTTATTTGCATAGCCTATTTGTCAGACAAAATTATGCAATAAAGCGGAGTATGCTTATATCCGAAATGCCAAATGACAGAGTCAAATAACATCGATAGAACAGATCAGTAAAAGAAATCCATGAAGAAAGATGAACATCTGTAATCCATATACAACAATGAATGTTGATTTATTCTAATAAAAATTATCTGTCTAGTGTCATATGTGTTATTTTATTTTGTTTCTTTAAATAAAGATTATAAACACATTTTGTTTTTAGTTTAGTTTATTTGCGTTCCGACTTTCCTTTACCTGGGATACGAAAATAATCTGTTCTAAAAATAGATTTGTTTCTATGACCCATATGTACAATGTACATTGTTATGCTTTGATTGAAATAAACTTTTAAACAATACTTCACAGTTTATAATTATTTTAACAATAGATGTGTAATGAATTGCCTTTGATATGCAGTTGGACAGTGAAGAAACACCTCGTTAGTTTCGTATCTGCAAATGGGGATAATGGGACCCTGTACGGGTTATTTGCTAGAAACAAGTGTTGAAAGTGAGAAAATATAATAATTAAAAGTAAATGCTCTTTTCATAAAACATTAAAAATAAATGATTGATGCATAAAATTCTTTAACCATTTGTAAATGCCCTACAATATTTAACATTAATACAGATCACCCCAAGCCCAATTAATAGAGTTATGATCGATAATTAGCAGGAGTTATTGTTTTTAAAATTAACCCCAAATGTAATCTATGAACAATTGTTTAAATCCAATCAATTTTTAACACCCTTTGAGATAGAATGGTCAGTGTTTTTACAACAATATCTATTTGACATGTTTATGACCTCGAGGCTTAAAATAGAACATGGGAAACTTTACCTGTGCAGACATCAAGGTTTATTTTTAAATCAAATTCATAATATAGACACGAAAGAAACTGTTTCAAAACTTTATTTAGATAACAAAAAAGTAAATATGAAATAATAACGAAAATAAGAATGCATTCAAGAAAATTATACTTACCAAATTGCCATTTCCGGTCAGAAATCTCGTCAGTTTTAACTAAGCATATATCTAGACGGCAATAATTTCTATGCAATAAACCGAAAGGCCACTTGTAGAGCTATGCATATAACCGGACAATTTAACATTACATGAATGGGAAATGGTTTTGTGCAGGAGAAAACTATGCAATTAACCGAATTATGCTATTAAGCGGTATGCAATTAAGTGGAATCGACTGTACCAACTGATAAATTAAAACAATCTTTACCATTCAGTGATAACAAGCACCTTTTGTTACATTTTAATATTTTATGATGTATTTAAATGAGTAGTTATTGTTGCAAACTCCATTAGAAATTTGAATTGAGATCAGTTTTGGAAAAAGGGAAAGGGGGATGTGAAAAAAAATGGGGGGGGGTTAAATTTTTCTCATTTCAGATTTCATAAATAAAAAGAAAAATTCTTCAAACATTTTTTTGAGAGGATTAATATTCAACAGCATAGTGAATTGCTCAAGGCAAAAAAAGATTTTAAGTTCATTAGACCACATTCATTCTGTGTCAGAAACCTATGCTGTGTCAACTATTTAATCACAATCCAAATTTAGAGCTGTATCCAGCTTGAATGTTGTGTCCATACTTGCCCCAACCGTTCAGGGTTCAACCTCTGCGGTCGTATAAAGCTGCCCCCTGCGGAGCATCTGGTTGATTATGGGCTCAGTTTTCAAGTTGGTCCAAATCAGGGTCCAAAATTATTTTATTAAGTATTGTGCAATAGCCAGAAATCTTCAATTGCACAGTATTGCGCAATAGCAAGACGTCTTCAAATGCACAGTATTGTCCCTTTTTGAATATATGGGGTTCTTATTCAATATGCTGAATCTAACCATGTATTTAGATTTTTAATATTTGGGCCCGATTATCAACAAAAATTGAATTCTTGGGGTTCTATATGATATGCTGAATCTAACCATGTATTTAGATTTAAGTTTAAGTTCTTAGACCACAGTCATTCTGTGTCAGAAACCTATGTTGTGTCAACTATTTAATCACAATCCAAATTCAGATCTGTATCAAGCTTAAATGTTGTGTCCATACTTGCCCACACTGTTCAGGGTTTGACCTGCGGTCGTATAAAGCTGCGCCCTGCGGAGCATCTGGTTAAATTAAAATTGAGATCTTTATTTTACCCCTTTTAATGCCCCTGCTACAGCAGAGGGGGACATTAAGTTGTACCCTTGTCCGTCTGTACATCCATCTGATTATCAGAGTTCTCGAAAAGTGGTAGAGGGATTTGACCACTAAAATTTGCAAAGCACTGAGTTGGACACTCTTTTGGTATTTTTTAATAGAAATAGTAGTGAGGACGAGCAGTTTTTTGTCAGAGACCAACAGATATAAAAAGATTTCGAGAACTCTGTGTTTATGTTACCAATTTTTATCCCCCTGATATGTGTCAGGCAATTTATTAAATGTATTGGCAACTCATAACTTCACTTCATTTTTATGCCCTATCTACGATAGTAGAGGGGCATTATGTTTTCTGGTCTGTGGCTCCGTCCATCTGTGCCTCCGTTCGTCCGTTCGTCCGTTCGTCTGTTCAGGTTAAAGTTTTTGGTCAAGGTAGTTTTTGTTGAAGCTGAAGTCCAATCAACTTGAAACTTAGTACACTTGTTGCTTATGATATGATCTTTCTAATTTTAAAGCCAAATTAGACTGTTGACCACATTTTCATGGTCCACTGAACATAGAAAATGAAAGTGGGAGTTTCAGGTTAAAGTTTTTGGTCAAGGTAGTTTTTGATGAAGCTGAAGTCCAATCAACTTGAAACTGATTACACTTGTTGCTTATGATATGATCTTTCTAATTTTAAAGCCAAATTAGACTGTTGACCCCAATTTCATGGTCCACTGAACATAGAAAATAAAAGTGGGAGTTTCAGGTTAAAGTTTTTGGTCAAGGTAGTTTTTGATGAAGCTGAATTCCAATCAACTTGAAACTTAGTACACTTGTTGCTTATGATATGATCTTTCAAATTTCAAGCCAAATTAGACTTTTGACCCCAATTTCACGGTCCACTAAACATAGAAAATGAAAGTGGGAGTTTCAGGTTAAAGTTTTTGGTGAAGGTAGTTTTTGATAAAATTGAAGTCCAATCAACTTGAAACTTAGTACATATGTTCCCTATAGTATAATCTTTCTAATTTTAATGCCAAATTAGATTATTACCCAATTTCACGGTCCATGGAACATTGAAAAGGATAGTGCGAGTGGGGCATCCGTGTACTTTGGACACATTCTTGTTTGACAAGATTTAATTATAAACTTTTATGACAGAAATAAAATGACTTAGGGTCAATGCTAAAATTAGTTTACAGAACTGTAAACAGGCTTTTTGTGTTGGTCTTTTTTGCAGTACATGTTAAATGAACTTTATTCTGTTGTCAGACATTTCTCTTGTACTACATACCAGAATAACTTCATATTTAAAGCAGCCTATTTATTGCGTCGGGTATAATGTTTTTGACCCATCTGTCCATTTGTGTGTCTGTATAACTGTCCATCAGTCCTGGCCTCACTGTCATAAAACTTTCGAGCATGATTTTTGTACTCAGACTCGAAAATCAACCAATCAAATTGCTGGATTTCTTGTTTCGAGCATGATTTTTGTGCTCCGAGTCCTGAGCAAAGTTTGATGCCTTCAAGGCCTGTTTTTCATCTCAAATCATCTAGATCTGAAACAATACAATAGAATTTCATGAAACTTTGTAGATAATAAGGACATATTATGTAGATGTGAACATTGACAGGAAAATATGTTTCAATTTTTTTCCTAGGAGCTATGCCCTTTGAACTTAAAATTTTGGCCTTAATATACTACAGCCACAGTTTGTAATTGCAACTCCTCTGAAACCACACAACATAATTTCATGAAACTTTGTAGTTAATTAGGACATAATATGTTAATAATTAATGTGCCTATCCACATGCAAGAAAATGTTTACCAGTTGACTTAGTTTGTAGAGTTATGAGTCTTTGAACTTAGGAACCTGGTGAGATTTTGTTTGTCCTTTGACAATGTGGGTGCTAACAAAGGTAACCTTTAAAGGGAAATTCCACGATTTTTTACTTATCATCTAATTATGTTCATCTTAACATAAAAAACACATTTGCAAAGTTTTAAATTTATATTCCTTCTAATAACGGAGAAAATCAAGTATTTGTAACTTTTTTGGTTGAATTCTCGAGTGGGTCGTGACGTTTTAGCCCGATTTGTTGAATTCTGGGAAAAAATAAAATCTCTTTAACTCTTATAGCTAATCGACAATATACGTAATTAAAAGCGCACGGCTGACGAATGGTCGTAGTTATTAACCACAATATAAGAATGAACGAAAATGAATATGCATATACCGTTTTGTATTGATTGAATAAAACTCCTATAAAATTATCTCTAGTAAATGTTTTCGAATAAATTTCATTAATTATTGTTGAGATTTTTTCATAAAATATTTATTGAACATTTTTACTGATATTGAACTGAAAATATTTCAGTTCTATTTACCGTTATTGTTTTGATAATCATTTCAATGCAACTAATGTGTGAGGAGAGTGTGTATATTATTTTGTAAAGGTCACTGTATATTTCTCGGCTTGAGGTCAATTCGTTTACCTTGTAGCTATTTAGCCACAGGTGTGAGTTCAAGCGTACACAGGTATGAATGTTGTTATTTGGAAAGGATAACTTGACAGAAAGGATCAGAAAGAGTATGCTGTATTTAATACACTAAGGTTTAATACACGATGAGAATAAAGATACAATAATTAAATTGTGTACATTAATTGAAAATAAAATTCAGATTCGTAATTTCTAAAGTGTATAAGAATAAAAGGAAACAATTTTTTATTACTTTCTTAGCGGCAATTGGCGTAAAGATTCAAATATGAAGTAAAAACTAGTAGTTTTAATCTTTAATAAAAACTAAATGCAATATTACCCATTTGATATACCATTGCACATCTGTTTGATATCATTGACTTTACCGGAATTTCTTATCTTGTATTCAAATCTGGCTGTGTTAAAATGCTCATAAAACTATCGTAATTTTAAAGTTTTTAATTGAAAAAAATACAACATACAACATGCATGATTTTTATACGACCGCAAATTTTGAAAAAATTTTCGTCGTATATTGCTATCACGTTGGCGTCGGCGTCGTCGTCGTCGTCGTCGTCCGGCGTCCGGCGTCCGAATACTTTTAGTTTTCGCACTCTAACTTTAGTAAAAGTGAATGGAAATCTATGAAATTTTAACACAAGGTTTATGACTACAAAAGGAAGGTTGGTATTGATTTTGGGAGTTTTGGTCCCAACATTTTAGGAATTAGGGGCCAAAAAGGGCCCAAATAAGCATTTTCTTGGTTTTCGCACTATAACTTTAGTTTAAGTTAATAGAAATCTATGAAATTTTGACACAAGGTTTATGACCACAAAAGAACGGTTGGGATTGATTTTGGGAGTTTTGGTCTCAACAGTTTAGGAATTAGGGGCCAAAAAAGGGCCCAAATAAGCATTATTCTTGGTTTTCGCACAATAACATTAGTTTAAGTAAATAGAAATCAATGAAATTTAAACACAATGTTAATGACTACAAAAGGAAGGTTGGTATTGATTTTGGGAGTTTAGGTCCCAACAGTTTAGGAATTAGGGGCCAAAAAGGGACCCAAATAAGCATTTTTCTTGGTTTTCGCACCATAACGTTAGTATAAGTAAATAGAAATCTATGAAATTTAAACACAAGGTTTATGACCATAAAAGAAAGGTTGGGTTTGATTTTGTGAGTTTTGGTCCCAACATAATAAGGGGCCCAAAGGGTCCAAAATTAAACTTTTGTTTGATTTCATCAAAATTGAATAATTGGGGTTCTTTGATATGCTGAATCTAACTGTCATGACTGTGTATGTAGATTCTTAACTTTTGGTCCCGTTTTTTTTTTAGTTTCTTTTAAACATTTCATTCTTACATAATTAAATTCATTTGACAATCATTTACACGAATTTTTTGTGAAAAGAATACCAATTATATCTAAGCTAAAGCATTAATTTTTTTGAGGATTTTTGTACATTTTTTTTTTAAATTCTATGATAATATTTGTGCAATGTTGAACATGATAGCCGTCATTAATCCAAAAGAGTAATACAGTAGTTGTAATAAAACTTATATTTTAGTCATTCATAACTGATATTGACGAATTTAGAATAGTTCGTCTATACATCGTTGTTCTTGAAACAATCATTATTAGTATACATGTAAGTTTCCTGACGTATAAGCGCCATTGAGGATGAGCTCCGAAGAAAGCAGACTTAGTCTAGTAGCGTTTCATTAGTTTGTTTGTTGGGAAAGGAGAGGAAATGCAACCACTTGTACAGATAAACGACAGAATTAACATACAAGCATTTATAGTCAACACAACCAGAAAGAGTTCCCATCGTTGGACGGGGAATATGAAGGCTTCCAAGAATGAACAAGTGACATGTCTAACTCTGAACAGTTAGAAAACGGACTATCGACATCGACCGCTTGTTCTTAATATTTGAAACTGCATGCATATATACGTATACGTTTATGATAGTGATGAGTTCTTGCGTCTGACAAAAACTAAATTCCTTCATGGTTATATCTTGTCATACGTTTATATTGGTTTGTAAGGTGATTACTCAAAATCGTTATTTGAAAATCCTGTTTGTGAGATGTAGATTCATTTCAATACAGAAATTTCGTCTATATATTAAGGAGGGGGGGCAAGGGGGGTCCCAATAACAGCAAAACAGCAAATTGATTTGGCTTATAACAGATAACAAGGAATTAAAATGGACAAAAACAGATAACAGTAAATGAAATATTAAAATAAGTCAAGTCCTGGAAAAAATTTCTTATTACGGGTATAATCCTTTGTAATGAATTCCATTTTCTATGAACATGATTTTAGAATTATGTATCTAGAAATACTAGAATGTGTTTGCTACTTAATATATGATAATATTCTGTATACGCCCGTTTTCGGGAGGTATTATGGTATACCGTTGACCGTCCGTGGGACATAAACTCAAAAACTCTGTAACCTATTTGAATAAAACAAGGCAAATTGTTTATCTATTGGCGTGAGCTCCCTATTGTTTTTTGTAAATTTTAGATTTTACGTTTCTGAGTTATGTAACAATACAGAAACAGCTCCGCAATAAGTGGTGCACAGTAAGTCCCCAAGGGAATTCCCATAACTTAACGATATACGGAAACTCCATAGCAGACAATAATGATATCTGGTAAAAATTCAAGGGCAGTTATGGTATCAAAGCTGATCCAATTGTCATGATTCTTGTGTTTGTTTTTACTAAAAAAATAACCTTAAAGTTATCAAAGGTACTAGGATTACAATTTAATACGCCAGACGTGCGTTTCGTCTACATAAGACTAATCAGTGACGCTCATATCAAAATACTTATAAAGTCAAACAAGTACAAAGTTGAAGAGCATTGAGGAGCCAAAATTCCAAAAAGTTGTGCCTTAGTTTTTCAAAAAATTCAAAGTTTGGTAAACAGGAAATTTATAAAAATGATCATATAATTGATATTCATGTCAACACCGAAGTGCTGACTACTGGGCTGGTGATAATCTCGGGTACGAAACGTCCACCAGCACTGGTAACGACCCAGTGGTGTTAAAAGTTATCAAAGGCACCTAAAAGAGTTAGAATATATATATATATTCACACATTTTTTTTTAAATGCCCGTTCAATGAGGTGTGTGAATTTTTTCTTAAATATCAAAATGCACCAATTATAAGCATGCAATCTATCAAGTGCTTCGAACGAATTTTGACACTCCAAAAGTAATTTATTCCACTATTTTCATAGGCCTTATTTGAACAATTTATTAACAGGTTTTTGATTGTACCAAGTGTACTAGTAAGTAGAATACATGGAACAATGGCTTGAAGATGAATTAAATCTTTGTTTGTAATGAGTTATGTGCAGCTTCCGAACCCAGTACATGGTTGGAACTTTCATTGTACAATGTATTTGGTTCTGCTTTGAACAGAATCACAGAACTGAGTCTGTGTACCTTACTTTATTATATAAAAGGTCAACTGGTTATAAGGACCTAGTCCTTAATTGAGATCCTCATCAGATATCCCTGGCCATATGTTTTCCTTTTTGTTATATTAAGAATTGTTCGAATTTAATATTTACGTACGAGAAGCAAGAAACATTGTCCCCATACAAAGAAATTAAGATAATTCTAAATACATATTCATAAGAAAAATAGAATTTATTACAAAGGATAATTTTAAGATATACAGGAATTGTCCTGGACCTCACTGCTATTAATATGCTTATGTGATGATCTGTGATGGGTATATGTTAGTAGAATCCTTCTCAGAATACGGCACCACCATATTAATAGTTGTAGACCCCAATGTCCAATGATCTTCAATTTCTACCGACTATTTGCTGTCAAAAACAAATGCTAATATTTGAAATTTCAATAACAGTTAACAGTAAGTAACATTATCACAATAACAGATAACAAAAAATATAATAGTCCAATAACAGCTAACAAAGAATAAGACAATAACAGCTAACAGCAAATATATTTTCACAATAACAGATAACAAAGAATTAAATTGCCCCATAACAGCATAACAGTTAAACCCCTTGCCCCCCTCATTAAGTTTCACAAGTGTATAACAAGGAGAAGCTCTGAAGGTACATTACTCACATTTTGTTTGGGTGTGAACCATCGATGTTTACAGCAATATCAAAGAATAAGATGATAATGGTAGAAAGAAATATGGGCGTCATGTGGCAAATATTACATGCATATCGGACCATGAGTTGTCAATCTGTATGAAAAGCTTTCCAATACAACCATATTATTGAGAAGGAATGTTTACATGCTATACTCTCGTACTAGTATTACAGGGTGCTTGTGGCGTTCACCTTAGACACACATCTTTTTAACGATGTTTAAAAAAAGACAGAACCAATTCAATGTCATATTTCCCTATTTTTTAAATATAACTAAAAGTCTTTTATCTGACAAGAATACCCCTATTTAGCGGGCAAGTAATTTATTCTTTTTTCTGTTATTGAATACCAAGAAAGAAAATAAATCCCGAAATTAATTTGAAACTTTGATACTCAATAGTTTCCCAGCAAAATATTCACATCCCTTGGGGACAATCAGTGTTCGTCCAGTGGCATATATAACAATTGTGATGACGACGTGAACAATCTTATTGAAATATAAATCTGTGATTTTACTATGTCCACAACTTCGATGAACCAAAGCAAATTATACATCGACCTGTATTTTAAATCAAATTGGTGGACTAGTCTATTTACAAATCTTTTACCCCAATTTATTCAAAATATATGTTTTTTTCTTATGTTCAATGTATAACATGTATATATTTTAAATTGCGTTATAGTTCCGTAACTTTCTACCCAGTCGTATAAACGAATCGTCGACAAGTGCGTACATTTTTTTAGCTCACCTGGCCCGAAGGGCCAAGTGAGCTTTTCTCATCACTTGGCGTCCGGCGTCCGTCGTCGTCCGGCGTCGTTAACTTTTACAAAAATCTTCTCCTCTGAAACTGCTGGGCCAAATTTAACCAAACATGGCCAAAATCATTATTAGGGTATCTAGTTTAAAAATTGTATCCGGTGACCCGCCCAACCAACCAAGATGGCTGCCATGGCTAAAAATAGAACATAGGGGTAAAATGCAGTTTTTGGCTTATAACTCAAAAACCAAAGCATTTAGAGCAAATCTGACATGGGGGTAAAATTGTTTATCAGGTCAAGATCTATCTGCCCTGAAATTTTGAGATGAATCGGACAACCCGTTGATAGGTTGCTGCCCCTGAATTGGTAATTTTAAGGAAATTTTGCTGTTTTTGGTTATTATCTTGAATATTATTATAGATAGAGATAAACTGTAAACAGCAAAAATGTTCAGCAAAGTAAGATCTACAAATAAGTCAAATGACCAAAATGGTCTGTTGACCCCTTTAGGAGTTATTGCCCTTTATAGTCAATTTTTAACCATTTTTCGTAAATCTTAGTTATCTTTTACAAAAATCTTCTCCTCTGAAACTACTGGACCAAATTAAACCAAACTTGGCTACAATCATCATTCAGGTATCTAGTTTAAACATTGTGTTCGGTGACCCACCCAACCGACCAAGATGGCCGCCATGGCTAAAAATAGAACATAGGGGTAAAATGCAGTTTTTGGCTTATCACTCAAAAACCAAAGCATTTAGAGCAAATCTGACGTGTGGTAAAATTGTTTATCAGGTCAAGATCTATCCGCCCTGAAATTTTGAGATGAATCGGACAACCCGTTGATAGGTTGCTGCCCCTGAATTGGTAATTTTAAGGAAATTTTGCTGTTTTTGGTTATTATCTTGAATATTATTATAGATAGAGATAAACTGTAAACAGCAAAAATGTTCAGCAAAGTTAGATCTACAAATAAGTCAACATGACCAAAATGGTCTGTTGACCCCTTTAGGAGTTATTGCCCTTTATAGTCAATTTTTAACCATTTTTCGTAAATCTTAGTTATCTTTTACAAAAATCTTCTCCTCTGAAACTGCTGGGCAAAATTAAACCAAACTTGGCCACAATCATCATTCGGGTATCTAGTTTAAAAATTGTGTCCGGTGACCTGGCCAACCAACCAAGATGGCCGCCATGACTAAAAATAGAACTTAGGGGTAAAATGCAGTTTTTGGCTTATCACTCAAAAACCAAAGCATTTAGAGCAAATCTGACATGTGGTAAAATTGTTTATCAGGTCTAGATCTATCTGCAACAACAAAAGAGAGTTTTTCACGACCTCAGCTGGCTATACAACCCTTGCACAATCAACTGAATTTTGCAGAAATTATTAATAGGATAGATTGCCCTTATATGATAATTTTTTATTACCTTTTTGGTTTTTTTTGGCAAAGGGGGAGCTGGGGGGGTGGGGGGGTTGCGCAACAACAAAACAACTTCACAACTTTCTCATTACTTTGCATTTCTCGTTAGATAAATTTTACAAAATTCTCCCCTGAAACAACTGTCAAATTTAAACAAACTTGGTTTAAATCACCACTAGGATATCCAGGGACCACTGTGTATGATGACCCTGCCTGCCCACATGGCTGAAATAAAACATAGGTTTCAAACGCACTTTTTAGTATTATATCTCTGAAACTAAACGACAGTACAACAGTTGCATTTATCATGCATCAATTGTAAATAAAAATATCAGGTGAGCGACACAGGGTCCTTGGACCCTCTAGTTTAAATCAATATTTCTGGTATGTTCCAATCTGTCCTTCACTATTGACAATGAGTATATATTACATTTTCCCAAATTCACCCTTGGAAAAAATATTTAAATAGAGTTTAATTTCATCAAATCTTATTTTTTGGGTATTATTTATATTTTTATGAATAATATTCTCTACACCAGAAATGTAATTTATAAACAAGCGTATGAGTTTAGTAATGACAAGTAAGACAGAGTTGTATATTATTCATCTGATAGTTCAAAATGGAAAATTATAAGTTATCGGCCGTGTACACTGATCAATACCTGCAGAAGTGAAACGATGCATGAACTTGCAAGCCCGACAGGAAATCGCTTGAATACCTGGACGTGTCTCCTCACACCCCTCGCAATACCTTTGGAAGTAATACCTTGAGCCATGCTGGTGATCAGATGAGGGAAGATCAGAATTTATTTGAAAAAAGTTTATTACTTTAAAGAATTATGAACAAATTAGATTTTCGAAAACAATTTTCACGGAACACTTATTTATGATTTCAACTTTGACTTTTTACCTAATTCCAATATCAACAGTTTAAAAACAACAGACCATGGTAATTTAAAAAAATAAGAATATTTTCCGTATCAAGTTAGTTAGTCGGATAAAACAACCGTACGATTGACAAGATATCGACACGAAATTACGACTACATCGGTTACTGTAGTTTTGTTCCTTTGTGGTTTATAGACATATCGTTGTTATTAATCGGGAAAGAAGACAAAATGGCCGAAAGCAGAGAATTGATACTCTAAATTTAAAATCGAATGTGATCGCTTATCTAGCGGAATAAAACTTTAATATCTATGAATTTGAGCATTTTTATACAGAATGAACATAATATCAATTTTTGATTTTTTTGCGAAGTTTCCCTTTAATTAAAACGTTTGTGGAAATTTGTCATATTGGCAAATATATCTCATCTTCTTATTTTTATACGACCGCAAAATTTGAAAAATTTTTCGTCGTATATTGCTATCACGTTGGCGTCGTCGTCTGCGTCGTCGTCATCGGCGTCGTCGTCGTCGTTGTCGTCGTCCGAATACTTTTAGTTTTCGCACTCTAACTTTAGTAAAAGTGAATGGAAATCTATGAAATTTTAACACAAGGTTTATGACCACAAAAGGAAGGTTGGTATTGATTTTGGGAGTTTTGGTCCCAACATTTTAGGAATTAGGGGCCAAAAAGGGCCCAAATAAGCATTTTCTTGGTTTTCGCACTATAACTTTAGTTTAAGTTAATAGAAATCTATGAACTTTTGACACAAGGTTTATGACCACAAAAGAACGGTTGGGATTGATTTTGGGAGTTTTGGTTTCAACAGTTTAGGAATTAGGGGCCAAAAAAGGGCCCAAATAAGCATTATTCTTGGTTTTCGCACAATAATTTTAGTTTAAGTAAATAGAAATCAATGAAATTTAAACACAATGTTAATGACTACAAAAGGAAGGTTGGTATTGATTTTGGGAGTTTAGGTCCCAACAGTTTAGGAATTAGGGGCCAAAAAGGGACCCAAATAAGCATTTTTCTTGGTTTTCGCACCATAACGTTAGTATAAGTAATTAGAAATCTATGAAATTTAAACACAAGGTTTATGACCATAAAAGGAAGATTGGTATTGATTTTGGGAGTTTTGGTCCCAACAGTTTAGGAATTAGGGGCCAAAAAGGGACCCAAATAAGCATTTTTCTTGGTTTTCGCACCATAACGTTAGTATAAGTAAATAGAAATCTATGAAATTTAAACACAAGGTTTATGACCATAAAAGGAAGGTTGGTATTGATTTTGGGAGTTTTGGTCCCAACAGTTTAGGAATTAGGGGCCAAAAAGGGACCCAAATAAGCATTTTTCTTGGTTTTCGCACCATAACGTTAGTATAAGTAAATAGAAATCTATGAAATTTAAACACAACGTTTATGACCATAAAAGGAAGGTTGGTATTGATTTTGGGAGTTTTGGTCCCAACAGAATAAGGGGCCCAAAGGGTCCAAAATTAAACTTTGTTTGATTTCATCAAAATTGAATAATTGGGGTTCTTTGATATGCCGAATCTAACTGTCATGACTGTTTTTGTAGATTCTTAACTTTTGGTCCCGTTTTCAAATTGGTCTACATTAAGGTCCAAAGGGTCCAAAATTAAACTTAGTTTGATTTTGACAAAAAATGAATCAGTTAGGTTCTTTGATATGCTGAATCTAAAAATGTACTTAGATTCTTGATTATTGGCCCAGTTTTCAAGTTGGTCCAAATCGGGGTCCAAAATTAAACTTTGTTTGATTTCATCAAAAATTGAATAAATGGGGTTCTTTGATATACCAAATCTAACTGTGTATGTAGATTCTTCATTTTTGGTCCTGTTTTCAAATTGGTCTACACTAAAGTCCAAAGGGTCCAAAATTAAACTTAGTCTGCCAAATCAGGATGTAAAATTATTATATTAAGTATTGTGCAATAGCAATAGTATCAAAAGTACCAGGATTATAATTTTATACGCCAGACGCGCGTTTCGTCTACATAAGACTCATCAGTGACGCTCAGATCAAAATAGTTAAAAAGCCAAACAAATACAAAGTTGAAGAGCATTGAGGACCCAAAATTCCAAAACGTTGTGCCAAATACGGCTAAGGTAATCTACTCCTGGGGTAAGAAAATCCTTAGTTTTTTGAATAATTCAAAGTTTTGTAAACAGAAAATTTATAAAAATGACCATATAATTGATATTCATGTCAACACCGAAGTGCTGACTACTGGGCTGGTGATACCCTCGGGGACGAAACGTCCACCAGCAGTGGCATCGACCCAGTGGTGTAAATAGTATCAAAAGTACCAGGATTATAATTTTATACGCCAGACGCGCGTTTCGTCTACATAAGACTCATCAGTGACGCTCAGATCAAAATAGTTAAAAAGCCAAACAAATACAAAGTTGAAGAGCATTGAGGACCCAAAATTCCAAAACGTTGTGCCAAATACGGCTAAGGTAATCTACTCCTGGGGTAAGAAAATCCTTAGTTTTTTGAATAATTCAAAGTTTTGTAAACAGAAAATTTATAAAAATGACCATATAATTGATATTCATGTCAACACCGAAGTGCTGACTACTGGGCTGGTGATACCCTCGGGGACGAAACGTCCACCAGCAGTGGCATCGACCCAGTGGTGTAAATAGTATCAAAAGTACCAGGATTATAATTTTATACGCCAGACGCGCGTTTCGTCTACATAAGACTCATCAGTGACGCTCAGATCAAAATAGTTAAAAAGCCAAACAAATACAAAGTTGAAGAGCATTGAGGACCCAAAATTCCAAAACGTTGTGCCAAATACGGCTAAGGTAATCTACTCCTGGGGTAAGAAAATCCTTAGTTTTTTGAATAATTCAAAGTTTTGTAAACAGAAAATTTATAAAAATGACCATATAATTGATATTCATGTCAACACCGAAGTGCTGACTACTGGGCTGGTGATACCCTCGGGGACGAAACGTCCACCAGCAGTGGCATCGACCCAGTGGTGTAAATAGTATCAAAAGTACCAGGATTATAATTTTATACGCCAGACGCGCGTTTCGTCTACATAAGACTCATCAGTGACGCTCAGATCAAAATAGTTAAAAAGCCAAACAAATACAAAGTTGAAGAGCATTGAGGACCCAAAATTCCAAAACGTTGTGCCAAATACGGCTAAGGTAATCTACTCCTGGGGTAAGAAAATCCTTAGTTTTTTGAATAATTCAAAGTTTTGTAAACAGAAAATTTATAAAAATGACCATATAATTGATATTCATGTCAACACCGAAGTGCTGACTACTGGGCTGGTGATACCCTCGGGGACGAAACGTCCACCAGCAGTGGCATCGACCCAGTGGTGTAAATAGTATCAAAAGTACCAGGATTATAATTTTATACGCCAGACGCGCGTTTCGTCTACATAAGACTCATCAGTGACGCTCAGATCAAAATAGTTAAAAAGCCAAACAAATACAAAGTTGAAGAGCATTGAGGACCCAAAATTCCAAAACGTTGTGCCAAATACGGCTAAGGTAATCTACTCCTGGGGTAAGAAAATCCTTAGTTTTTTGAATAATTCAAAGTTTTGTAAACAGAAAATTTATAAAAATGACCATATAATTGATATTCATGTCAACACCGAAGTGCTGACTACTGGGCTGGTGATACCCTCGGGGACGAAACGTCCACCAGCAGTGGCATCGACCCAGTGGTGTAAATAGTATCAAAAGTACCAGGATTATAATTTTATACGCCAGACGCGCGTTTCGTCTACATAAGACTCATCAGTGACGCTCAGATCAAAATAGTTAAAAAGCCAAACAAATACAAAGTTGAAGAGCATTGAGGACCCAAAATTCCAAAACGTTGTGCCAAATACGGCTAAGGTAATCTACTCCTGGGGTAAGAAAATCCTTAGTTTTTTGAATAATTCAAAGTTTTGTAAACAGAAAATTTATAAAAATGACCATATAATTGATATTCATGTCAACACCGAAGTGCTGACTACTGGGCTGGTGATACCCTCGGGGACGAAACGTCCACCAGCAGTGGCATCGACCCAGTGGTGTAAATAGTATCAAAAGTACCAGGATTATAATTTTATACGCCAGACGCGCGTTTCGTCTACATAAGACTCATCAGTGACGCTCAGATCAAAATAGTTAAAAAGCCAAACAAATACAAAGTTGAAGAGCATTGAGGACCCAAAATTCCAAAACGTTGTGCCAAATACGGCTAAGGTAATCTACTCCTGGGGTAAGAAAATCCTTAGTTTTTTGAATAATTCAAAGTTTTGTAAACAGAAAATTTATAAAAATGACCATATAATTGATATTCATGTCAACACCGAAGTGCTGACTACTGGGCTGGTGATACCCTCGGGGACGAAACGTCCACCAGCAGTGGCATCGACCCAGTGGTGTAAATAGTATCAAAAGTACCAGGATTATAATTTTATACGCCAGACGCGCGTTTCGTCTACATAAGACTCATCAGTGACGCTCAGATCAAAATAGTTAAAAAGCCAAACAAATACAAAGTTGAAGAGCATTGAGGACCCAAAATTCCAAAACGTTGTGCCAAATACGGCTAAGGTAATCTACTCCTGGGGTAAGAAAATCCTAAGTTTTTTGAATAATTCAAAGTTTTGTAAACAGAAAATTTATAAAAATGACCATATAATTGATATTCATGTCAACACCGAAGTGCTGACTACTGGGCTGGTGATACCCTCGGGGACGAAACGTCCACCAGCAGTGGCATCGACCCAGTGGTGTAAATAGTATCAAAAGTACCAGGATTATAATTTTATACGCCAGACGCGCGTTTCGTCTACATAAGACTCATCAGTGACGCTCAGATCAAAATAGTTAAAAAGCCAAACAAATACAAAGTTGAAGAGCATTGAGGACCCAAAATTCCAAAACGTTGTGCCAAATACGGCTAAGGTAATCTACTCCTGGGGTAAGAAAATCCTTAGTTTTTTGAATAATTCAAAGTTTTGTAAACAGAAAATTTATAAAAATGACCATATAATTGATATTCATGTCAACACCGAAGTGCTGACTACTGGGCTGGTGATACCCTCGGGGACGAAACGTCCACCAGCAGTGGCATCGACCCAGTGGTGTAAATAGTACCAAAAGTACCAGGATTATAATTTTATACGCCAGACGCGCGTTTCGTCTACATAAGACTCATCAGTGACGCTCAGATCAAAATAGTTAAAAAGCCAAACAAATACAAAGTTGAAGAGCATTGAGGACCCAAAATTCCAAAACGTTGTGCCAAATACGGCTAAGGTAATCTACTCCTGGGGTAAGAAAATCCTTAGTTTTTTGAATAATTCAAAGTTTTGTAAACAGAAAATTTATAAAAATGACCATATAATTGATATTCATGTCAACACCGAAGTGCTGACTACTGGGCTGGTGATACCCTCGGGGACGAAACGTCCACCAGCAGTGGCATCGACCCAGTGGTGTAAATAGTATCAAAAGTACCAGGATTATAATTTTATACGCCAGACGCGCGTTTCGTCTACATAAGACTCATCAGTGACGCTCAGATCAAAATAGTTAAAAAGCCAAACAAATACAAAGTTGAAGAGCATTGAGGACCCAAAATTCCAAAACGTTGTGCCAAATACGGCTAAGGTAATCTACTCCTGGGGTAAGAAAATCCTTAGTTTTTTGAATAATTCAAAGTTTTGTAAACAGAAAATTTATAAAAATGACCATATAATTGATATTCATGTCAACACCGAAGTGCTGACTACTGGGCTGGTGATACCCTCGGGGACGAAACGTCCACCAGCAGTGGCATCGACCCAGTGGTGTAAATAGTATCAAAAGTACCAGGATTATAATTTTATACGCCAGACGCGCGTTTCGTCTACATAAGACTCATCAGTGACGCTCAGATCAAAATAGTTAAAAAGCCAAACAAATACAAAGTTGAAGAGCATTGAGGACCCAAAATTCCAAAACGTTGTGCCAAATACGGCTAAGGTAATCTACTCCTGGGGTAAGAAAATCCTTAGTTTTTTGAATAATTCAAAGTTTTGTAAACAGAAAATTTATAAAAATGACCATATAATTGATATTCATGTCAACACCGAAGTGCTGACTACTGGGCTGGTGATACCCTCGGGGACGAAACGTCCACCAGCAGTGGCATCGACCCAGTGGTGTAAATAGTATCAAAAGTACCAGGATTATAATTTTATACGCCAGACGCGCGTTTCGTCTACATAAGACTCATCAGTGACGCTCAGATCAAAATAGTTAAAAAGCCAAACAAATACAAAGTTGAAGAGCATTGAGGACCCAAAATTCCAAAACGTTGTGCCAAATACGGCTAAGGTAATCTACTCCTGGGGTAAGAAAATCCTTAGTTTTTTGAATAATTCAAAGTTTTGTAAACAGAAAATTTATAAAAATGACCATATAATTGATATTCATGTCAACACCGAAGTGCTGACTACTGGGCTGGTGATACCCTCGGGGACGAAACGTCCACCAGCAGTGGCATCGACCCAGTGGTGTAAATAGTATCAAAAGTACCAGGATTATAATTTTATACGCCAGACGCGCGTTTCGTCTACATAAGACTCATCAGTGACGCTCAGATCAAAATAGTTAAAAAGCCAAACAAATACAAAGTTGAAGAGCATTGAGGACCCAAAATTCCAAAACGTTGTGCCAAATACGGCTAAGGTAATCTACTCCTGGGGTAAGAAAAGTCTTTTCAATTGCACAGTATTGCGCAATGGCAAGAAATATCTAATTGCACAATATTGTGAAATAGCAAATTTTTTTTTAATTAGAGTTATCTTTCTTTGTCCAGAATAGTAAGCAAGAAATATCTAATTGCAAAATATTGTGCAATAGCAAGATTTTTTTTTAATTGGAGTTATCTTTCTTTGTCCAGAATCAACTTAAATCTTTGTTATATACAATATACAATGTATATTCACTTTTTACTACCAACTGATAAATTAAAATAATCTTTACCATTCAGTGATAACAAGCAGTTTTTTTACATCTTAATATTTTATGATGTATTTAAATGAGTAGTTATTGTTGCAAACTCCATTAGAAATTTTAATTGAGATTAGTTTTGGAATAAGGGAAAGGGGGATGTGATTAAAAAAATTGGGTTCAATTTTTCTCATTTGAAATTTCATAAATAAAAAAAGAAAATTTCTTCAAACATTTTTTTGAGAGGATTAATATTCAACAGCATAGAGAATTGCTCTAAGAGAAAACAAAAATTTTAAGTTCATTAGAACACATTCATTCTGTGTCAGAAACCTATGCTGTGTCAACTATTTAATCACAATCCAAATTTAGAGCTGAATCCAGCTTGAATGTTGTGTCCATACTTGCCCCAACCGTTCAGGGTTCAACCTCTGCGGTCGTATAAAGCTACGCCCTGCGGAGCATCTGGTTATATATTATATGTGAAATTAATTATTACAATTTCAGGAAAAAATGCAAACAAAAAGTGGTATCAAATTGCATCCCGTTGAATTTTTCACACTGATAAAAACATCATAATAATTTTGAATTGATAGTAATTTTGGGGATAAATTTTTTTTTAAATTTGCAGACAAACAATCGTAAACCTGAATTCCTGGAAAACTGTCTAGTACTGTATCAACAAGAAGTGGAGATTTTATGTGAAGTTCAAGGTGACCTCCATCCAAACACAGTACGTTCTAGAGAAGATGTCATAATAATCCTACAAAATCTAGGTCGGGATGAAGAAGCTAAAAAATATCAAGATCAACAACCAAATGAACACTCTGCTCTTTAGAGATCTTTAGAACTGTTCTCTTTAAGGTTCATATATTTTTAATTGTTTCTTTTGGATTTTGGTAATTTTGATATATGTTTTAGTATATTATAAAGCAAGTATGATGAGAATATAGGTCAAATCAGTGAACCCGATATCTATATCATATATTGGGATGTGTTTTAGAAATGTAATAATCAGGAGGTAATGTGAACTTTGTCACTTTTCTATGTTTATACCCCTGCTTTAAAGAAGTTGGGGTATACAGTTTTACCTCTGTCTGTCCATCCCTCTGTCCATTCATCTGTCTGTCTGTCCATCTGTCCCATGAAGTCTTTCATTGCATCTTTCTCATTATAATGAGGATTTCTGAAATTTGGTTTCAGGGTGTATATAAGTCAGCTTCCCAGGCGTTCGGGCAGGTTATCAAAAGTTAACAGTAGCTCACAGTTTCTTTTGGGTTTTTTTTGTCAATTTTGAGCTCACCTAGTTTTTAAACTAGTAACCTCTAAATTTATATTTATCAAACCTTTTTTTTTCCTAATACAAAGGATTTTCTACCACATGAAAAAGATTGCATAGCTTTCAGAGTTTTAGGCCCTCAGTGCTCTTCAACTTTGCACTATATTGTGAATGTACTTATTTGTCCTTTTTAATGTTTTGATCGGAGCATCACTGAGGAGTTTTGTTGATGAACTGTGCATATGGCGTTCAAAATTTTAAGACTGGTGTCTGTGATAAGTTTATAAGTCAGCTTTTGGGAGTTTGTGGCTGTGTTATTAAACTTTTCAGATAAGTATAGTTTATCGGGTTTTCTACACATTGACATCGTAAAATAGCAGCTGCAATCCTTAATGTGATTTTTTTAGTGAGTGAGTGCAGCCAAAGAGCTAAAAAGCATTAAATCATGTCGAGCAGCTGATATTTTAAGATTCCTATACATAGAAGACCTGATTATTTCTCCCTGCCTAAGTCAGTTTTACACATCACGAAAGCAAGCTTGATAACCTCTTCTCACACATTGTGAGGTAGTTGATTGATAACTTCTCCTCTAAGACATTGTGATGTTGTATAAATTGCCTGCTCTCGTCTCAAAGCCTTGATACAAGAATTAAGGATCGACTGTCAACAGGATGATATAGGCACAGGGAAGGACATTAACAAATCTATCAATTAGTTTGATGTAAGTTAATAAATGATCATCCCCTTGTTAATAACCAATTCAATGATTATTGTGCATTTTTATAAGCATTTACTTTGATAACATTTAATTATTTTTATGCCCACCAGTTGGAGGCATTATCTTTTTTCCGTTTGTGTGTCCATCGTTTTTTTGTTGATCTGTTCAATTGATTTGTTGTCTGTTCATTTAATTGTCTTTTCATTTGTTCATCTATTAATTGTTTATCTGTTCATTTGTTTATCTGTTCATTTGTTTATCTGTTCATTTGTTCATCTGTTCATTTGTTCCTCTGTTCATTTGTTCATGTGTTCCTCTGTTCATCTGTTCATTTGGTTGTCTGTTTTGGTTAAAGTTTATTTGTCAAGGTAGTTTTTAGATGAAGCTGATGTTCAATCATCTTGAAACTCAGTGAACATGTTAATTATGATATGATCTTTCTAATTTTAATGCTGAATTTGAGTTTAGACCCCAATTTCACTGTCAACTAAACATAGAAATACTGGCCATAAAAATGATAGTGTGAGTGGGTCTCACATGTACTATGGACATATTCTTGGTATAATTGTGTATAACTTATTATTGTACTTGTTTATATGTATGTTTTTTATCTTTGTAGCATCTCGGGCATCAATAATGTATTTGTATCATTGAAACAAACCAAATATTTGTTATCAGGTATTATGAGCAATCAATTTCTATCAGGAATATGGAAAATTTTGTTTTTCCAAAAAAAACTGTGATATTTTTTTATTTTTGTTTTTTATATATTACACCATTTATATTTTGAATATTTTCATATGTGATAATTCTACCTTATAATTTTATAATCAAACTGACAATAAGAAAGAAATAACAAACAACAGACAAACAATAATACACAAAACTCAACATAGAAATCTAGTCTGAGCAACACAAACCAAAAAATGGGGCTGATTGTAGGTGCTAGGGAAAGGTATAAGCAAATCCTGTTGGGCATGTGGCACCCGTTGTGTTGCTCATGTTAGTACAAACCCTGTAATAAGTCTATTTCATGATCAGTATAGGTCACATTTAGAAAATCATAAGTCAAAGAAAAAGTTTTTGGTCCAGCAACTCTAAAACAAGTGTTCATGAAGGAACAGAAGAAAAATCATCAACATGTTCATGCATTTATCAATCAGATCATACTATAGAGCCTGTGTCCATGCTACTTTCTACTTTCTGTTTTAACAACTTGTGGGATCCTACAGTTTTGTTATGATGATACACACCTTCAAAAATTAAATGGAAGACATTTCATTGGTTTATTTTGAAAATTAGAAGAAAAAGTAAAAAAAACAAGCCTTTTAAGGAAATATGGACTGACAATCTGTTGGTTTTTTTTTCAAAATGAACTTCGAACTTTCACAACTACTTTTACAAGCAGTATAAATTTACAAATGAAGGTTCATTAAATGTCTGAAACTATAGCATGTTAAACTTTAGTGATTGAACTGTGATCAGTTAATTTGGTATTTTTTATATTTTGCTTTTTACATGCCTTGTACAATTAAATTTTGAAATATTTTTATGTTTGATATCCAAGTGTTAACTAGACAATCAAATGCATGTAAAATCTCAGGGTACTCACAAGACAATTGTACTTAAAATTTACAACCATTAAAATTTGTTTACTGTACTATATACAGTTATTTGATTTATATTTTAAGGTATAACACATTATCGCGATTTTGTGCATTTTTCCTTTGATCTTTTTTTGTGATAATTTTCATATCATGCTTCTCGCTTGAGATAGAAACATTATCGCTAAAAACTAAGGAGGCCACGTGGCGTTGTAAACGAAATTGACATGAAATTGACAATGTAAAATAGCGATAAACAGATTATCATAGGTCATCTCAACTCCATTGCTTTTCTCACTTTCGCTGTACCAGCTCAAGCGAGAAAATCAATCTCGTTGAGATGATCAACGATTATCTATAATTATCTATGATAATAGCTATTGATTTTTTGGCCAAATATATAATTTTTATTTATTGCTGTTTTCTTAAATTTTACTTTGATCTTTTTGTGTGCTAATTTTCCATATCAATTTGATTGAGATGTTTTATCTCTGTTGAGTAGCGTGAGAACATGATGAAATCATGTGATAATTAATGTCATTGATGATGCCCAGGAAAATAGCAGTAAACAGTTATACTATTGTCTTTAAACTCTAAAAGTTTCTCAGCTACATCTCATCTCAGGGCTTTCACCATTTGGTGAGATTCTAACAGATTATGAGTGAGCAAAAAATCTGATTTTTTTTATAAGGGTTTTGAAGACACATTGTCAAACTTGTTATCATTAAAGCCAACTTTCAATCTTTTTTTATGAAAATATTGTTTATATTGTATTGAATTTGCGAAGTAAATGTCCTGGCCCATTTTATTTGTTTTGATCAAATGTTGTATATTTATAGCAGTATGTTGTAAGAGCATTTTCTGTTTAATTTTTGGGGAATTTGAAAAGATATAGATATTTTTAATTTAGAAGTTAGGAAACTGATTTGTAAAATCTTTGTTTTTAACACTGTTTTAACTAGAATATATCTGAATAACCTATGATCAACAATTTATTTTTGAAAAATATGTTCCTGTTTTTTTTCATAAAAAATTACATCTTTATTATTTTTAATATTTCTTATTCTGTTTGTTAAACTTTATTTCTATACCTTGAATCTAGATTTATCTCCATCAATGTCTATGAAAATACTGTTGTGCTAACATTGATGTGCAACCATGAAAATACTGTTGATATTATTGTGCAACCATGGAAAATACTGTTTATGTTGATGTGCAATAGTATATATTTGTTATATACATACTACATGTTTATTGTATTGATATACATTTTTTGTGACACACTTCTTGAATTTTACTATAGGCGATATTTACCAGTATCAGATATTTTGCTGCTAAGTCATAGTATCAATATATGTGTATGTGTATTTGACTTGTATTGTTTTATAACCATTCAAATTTAGGGCGTGACATTTTTATAGTTTTTCGCTGTTGCCTTTTTCAAAAGGGGGAGGGGTAGTTGAAAAGTTGTTAATTGTGTATGAAAAACTGATGACAAGTTAAAAAAAGTATTGTAACATTTCTAGCAATTAATTTATTTTGTAAATAAGGCTCCAGGATTTTAAAGGGTTTTAATATTTTTTTGATAAAACATGTACCAGTGTATATATTTATTAACAATCAGGGCATACATTCCAGCTTATACAATAGCTTCATTGTACTAATTATATTTTTTTTTATTATTGTTAGTATTTGATTTTGCATTTCTTTATCTGTTATAAATAAACTTTACTTTATTTTTGTGTATATGAAGAAAGGGAGATGTTGGTTATACATCAATGAGACCCAGATACAAAAATTCTTATGATAATCAGAGGTCGTTTTCTATTAGAGCAACACACAAATCTATTGCAATAGACAGGTGTCTTTGCAATATCCCTAGCTCAAAATCACCCCGAGTCTGAAAAAGTTGTGACTAAGTAAAACAAAAACAAAAGATGTGCCACAAATAATATACGGAATATACCAAATGTAAATTAAAAACTCAAAAGTCTAAGAGAAACTGACAATACTAGCCGTAACTGAATCTTAAATCTATTCCTTTAGCATAACAAAATAGTTGTTTGGTAAACATAGGAAACTTTGTGGAGAATTGGAGAATAAGGACATTCTATGTAGATGTGCATATGTAAAAAAATATATGAATCAATTTTTTTTTCTAAGAGTTATGAACCCTTTTAACTAGTGTGTTTCCCAAAGCAATTTTAATATTCCCTTGGAAAAATTTTGAAAATATAGTGATGACAACAGTGACATGTTGGGACATATTGGGAATATTTTGTTTTTAAATTGTCTAATCACTTGGCCAAACAAATTTAAGATATCTTGTAAAACAACAACAAAAAGACGTGTCAATTCTGGAATGGCAAATTTGTACAGCATAGTTTAATATGCTTTTCCACAAGAATTTTTTATCAGTTGACTTTTGCAGGAGTTAAAAGGATCTTGATGAGGATCATTCAAATCCATAATTTTTAGCTTGTATGAACATGTGAAAAATGACAGTTTATCCCCAGAAAGTCTTGGGGAATTAATGATTTTTTTGAAACAACCAGTGATAAAATTTCAGAAATAAAATCTTTTAATCTGCTATAAACTGTACTAAGATTGATTTCCTTGTCATGGCAATACTAAAGGTGAAAGGAGGGGTCAGTGGGAGGCAAGTTTTTAGCTAAAACACTATTAGAGCCAATATTAGTCTTATAAATGCTTAATCTGCATTTAAATAAATGAACTAAAGGCAGCTACTCCTAAGTGGGAGGAGCTAAAGCTGCACCCAGGTTAATGTATCAAGCAACAATGGACAAAGGAAGCCAAATGCCACAAGTGGTCACTACTGAACAAGACATGTATATTTGTATTAGAACTGATGTAACTAAAGCTCATGCTAAGAACATGTGATAAACTTCACCTCTAACTGATTGAGATATGATAATAAATCTGTTTCATCTCAACAGCAAAGACAATACATATCCTGGGAAAATCCTCAAGTAATGACTACTGAGTGTGATGGAAATCAAACTATGTATTGTTATGATATTGTAATTATTGTATTTATTTATGTTGGCCTGATTTGTGTTGTGTGGCCTGATAGTTGTTTACAGAATAATCTTAGAACTGTGCAGTTTAGGAATCACTGGAACAATTACAGAATGATTGGAACTTTCCAGAATGATCCCTATAAAAGATGCGTAATTTAAACTTCTACGTTATTCCAGAAACTTCCGTTATAGTTCTCTAGAACTTTACATTTATAGAATGTTCTAGAGTTTTCCGTGTCAACTATATATATATACAGACACTAAAGTTAAACACTCTTACTCTTGGATTTGGACTTAGACATCGATAGACAATAATATTCATAGCCTTTGGATTGACACTTTTATTCTACAAACAACATCATACTGGATTGTGACCGTAATATTTAGATTGGATTCCGAAAGATATCCGGATACAGATAAAGATAAAAGATTGGACTCATATTTTGACAGTTTAAGTGGACAGTAATATTTGTGTAATACTTCTTGTAAACTTTTGTATAATCAATATTGTTAAATTTTATTATTGATTTGTGTCTTTTGTTGGCTACAATTTAAAGGCGATTTTTGGCCGTAACAGAAATTGGGGGCTCGTCCGGGATACTGAAAATATCTTATTCAAAATTTATTCAGTATTTTTATTATAACTAGCCAACAAAATTCTACAAAATGGCATTTGATGCCGGTAATTTTTTGAAAAGGCCTGACCTGGAGGGGTTTGATAATTTAAAGAAAGAGGAATTAGTGTTGCTGCTAAACATCTGAAATTAGATTTTAAAGTATCCATGAGAAAACAAATTATAAAAAATTTGGTAATAGACAAATTAGTTGACGCAGAAATTTTAGGAGAAGAGGCTCTTGAACTTAAGGTCGAAACTGTTGACGCTTTTAAATTAAAACAGCTTGAATTAGAACATAAACTTAAAATAAAAGAACTGGAAATGGATAAAAAAGAAAAAGAAGATGAATTTAAATTAAAAGAACTGGAAATGAAGGAGGAGAAATTAAAAGAACTTGAAATGAGGGAAAGGCTAGAAATGGAAAAAATGAAAATTGAAATGGTCAAAGAAGAAAACAACACTAAAGTCCAGCAGAAATCAGAATATTTTGATGCAGCAAAAAATATACGTTTGGTTCCCAGATTTTGTGAAAAAACAGTCGATAAATATTTTCCACAGTTTGAGAAAATTGCTCATAATTTGAATTGGCCAAAGCCATATTGGACTACAATGCTACAAAGTGTTTTTGAGGGAACTGCCGCTGAAATATACTCCGCACTTCCATCAGAAAAAAGTTCCGATTATGACACTGTGAAACAGGAAGTTTTGAAAGCTTATGAGCTAGTACCAGAAGCATATAGACAGAAATTTAGATCTTATAAAAAGTTTGATTCGCAAACCTATGTGGAATTTGCTCGGGAAAAGAAGATTTATTTGATAAATGGCTTACTTCAAAGAAAACAGATAACAATTTTGATAGCCTAAGACAATTGATGTTATTAGAAGAGTTCAAACAATGTGTTAATTTAGACTTAAAAACACATTTAGACGACAAAACTGTTGGGACAATACATGATGCAGCTGTAATTTCAGATAATTATACCCTTTCACATAAAAGAAGTTTCAAGGGTCAAAATGTTAATACTTCAAGTGGAAATTACAAAAATCAAAGCACTGAGCGTACTGATAGTAAGCCTGTTGCACAGAATAAGAGTAAGTCCAGTTATAATATGTCTAGTCCAAAATTTGATACTTTTGAGAAGAAGTCACTAATTTGTGCTTATTGTAAGAAAAATGGTCACCTGATGGCTGATTGTTTTAGACTCCAGAAGAAGAATGAACGAGATAATAAGCCGAAGTCCAGTGCTTGTACGACACCTTATATAACCAGTACGTTGGAATGTCCTGCGAGTCAGGCTTTTAAGTCCAGTTTTTGTGATTACATGGAGGAATATAAACCCTTTATGTCTGATGGGTTTATTTCTATTGTTGATGATACCACTCTTCAGCCTATTAAGATTTTACGGGACACTGGAGCTTCTCAGTCTTTATTGTTAGAAGGTGTGTTACCTTTGTCCGAGAAGACTTCTGTTGGTGCCTCCGTTTTGTTACAAGGTGTAGAGTTAGGTTGTATAGATGTTCCTCTCCATCGTATTTATCTGAAGTCAAATTTGATAACTGGACCAGTTATTGTGGGTGTTCGTCCTAATCTCCCTGTTGAGGGTGTTACATTAATGCTAGGAAATGATCTAGCTAGGAACAAAGTGGTTGCTATACCAATTGTTACCAGTGAACCGGTGGTGGATATTAAATTACCTGAGGATGATGCTGAATTGTATCCAGCTTGTGTTGTTACTAGGGCGATGGCTAGAAAACAACAAGATGAGAATTAGCAAGAAAACCAGTTTGATTATATGGACCTCTCTGACACTTTCCTAGCCGACATTGAAGGTCCTGGTAGCTCAGAAAAGGCCATAATAAGACCACCTAGTGTTAACAAGAATGTTATTATGCCATGGCCAGACGTAAACAGCCATTCATTAGATCGAAAGAATTTATTCGAAGAACAACATAAAGACCCTGAGGTTCTTCAGCTCAGCCAGAGGGCTCAACCACAGGAGGAAGCAGACAAAGTGGCCGAACGCTATTACCATCAAGACGGCATTTTAATGAGGAAGTGGAGGCCTCCTGATGCTACCCCAGAGGAGGAATGGAGAGTGGTATATCAAGTGGTGGCGCCTACAGTTTATAGACAAGAACTTATTGGTCTTGCCCATGACACCCCCTTGGCTGGACACTTAGGTATAAGAAAGACTTGCCTTAAGATATTGCAGCATTTCTACTGGCCCAGACTTCGAAATGTTGTCGCAGAATACTGCAAATCATGCCATATATGCCAGGTTGTTGGTAAGCCTAACCAGACAATACCACCAGCACCACTTCTGCCTATTCCAGCCTTTGACGAACCTTTCAGCAGAGTTCTAATTGACTGCGTTGGACCTTTACCAAAGACCAAAACTGGAAATGCCTATTTATTGACAATCATGTGTACATCCACTCGCTTTCCTGAGGCTATTCCGCTAAGAAATATCAAGACACCTACTATTGTCAAAGCACTCATCAAATTTTTCACATTAGTAGGACTTCCTAAGTCTATACAGTCCGACCAGGGATCAAAGTTCATGTCAGGTTTATTTCAGCAAGTCGTGTACCAGTTAGGGATTGATCAGTATAGATCAAGTGCGTACCATCCAGAATCTCAAGGTGCCTTAGAACGTTTTCATCAAACATTGAAGAACATGATGAGAACTTTTTGTCTTCAATTTGACAGAGACTGGGATGATGGAGTTCACTTTCTACTTTTTGCGGTCCGAGAGGCTGTTCAAGAATCCCTTGGTTTTAGTCCCTTTGAGTTGGTATTTGGTCATACTGTAAAGGGACCGTTAAAATTGATTAAGGAAAATGGCTTACTGAACATACTGACTTGAATCTTTTAGACTATGTATCTAGATTTAAAGAAAAATTGTACACTGCTTGTCAAATTGCTCAGAAAAACTTGGAAAATGTACAGAACAAGATGAAAATATGGTATGATAAAGATGCCAGGGACAGGGTTTTTGAGCCTGGTGATAGGGTACTTGTATTTTTGCCAGTCCCTGGACATCCTTTACAGGCTAAATATTGTGGTCCTTATACAATAGAGAGTAAAATCAATGATTTGAATTATATTGTAAAAACTCCAGGTCGGCGCAAACAAAACAGAGTGTGTCATATTAATATGTTAAAACCATATTTTGAGCGTACTAATGAATGTGAGAGTAAACCAGTTGCCACTTTAGGCATGGTTAAATTTAAGAACAATCATGACAAACCAGATGTAATTGAATCACCTTTTAGTTGTAAAACTATGGAAGAGACAGTTAGATTGAAAAATTCAGAAATTTTGTCAAATTTAGATTCAAAACTTGCACATCTGTCTTTTGATCGTAGAGAAGAAATAAAAGCTTTGGTATTTTCTTTCAAAAATCTTTTTCCAGATGTGCCAAACAAAACCACTGCTGTTTGTCATGATGTTGATGTAGGAGATGCTTCTCCAATTAAGCAACATCCTTACCGGCTCAATCCACTCAAACTTGAAGCTATGAGAAAAGAAATTAAATATATGCTTGACAATGATATTATTGACCCGAGTAACAGTAAATGGAGCTCACCTTGTCTCCTTGTGCCAAAACCAGATAAAAACTTTCGTTTCGTGACTGATTTCAGAAAAGTAAATTCAGTCTCAAAATCTGATTATTATCCGATTCCAAGGATAGACGATTGTATTGACAACATTGGTCAAGCAAAATTTGTGAGCAAATTTGATTTGTTGAAAGGTTATTGGCAAGTTCCACTGACACAGAGAGCTCGTGAAATATCAGCTTTTGTTACACCAGATGGTTTATTTCAATATACTGTAATGCCGTTTGGCATGAAAAGTGCTCCAGCTACATTTCAAAGAATGATCAATAATGTTATAAAAGATTTAAACTGTTGTTATGCTTATATTTATGATTTAATTGTATGTAGTGATAGCTGGGAACAGCATTTAACACATTTGTATGATACTTTTGATAGATTGTCACAATCAAATTTGACTGTTAATCTTGGTAAAAGTGAATTTTGTCAGGCCACTGTTGATTATTTAGGGCATACAGTTGGCCAAGGTCAAGTGAAACCTATTATGGCTAAAGTAGAAGCCATTTCCAAATTTCCTCCTCCTACAAATAGAAAACAACTCATGAGATATTTAGGCATTATTGGATTTTACAGAAAATTTTGTTCAAATTTTGCTACTGTTGTTCAACCATTGACTCATCTTTTATGGAAAGATTCTAAATTTATCTGGAGTGAATATTGTCAAAATGCTTTTGAAAATAACAAATCACTTCTAATTAATAGCCCAGTTCTGATTACTCCAGACTTTGAAAAACAATTTAAACTTGCCGTTGATGCAAGCGATGTAGGAATTGGAGCTGTTTTATACCAAGAGACAGATGATAATGTTGAGAAACCTATATCATATTTTTCAAAGAAATTAGATAAACATCAGAAAAATTATTCTACTATTGAAAAAGAGTGTTTTGCAATGTTGTCAGCACTTCAACATTTTGATGTATATTTGAATTCCACTGTATATCCTATTCGTGTTTGTACTGATCATAATCCTCTCACCTTCATACATAAAATGAGAAACAAAAATCAGAGGTTGACTAGATGGAGTTTATTGTTACAGGAATATGATGTAATTGTAAAACATATTAAGGGTAAGGATAATGTAATAGCAGATGCTTTATCTAGAGCTTATTAAATCACTTTGTATATATTATGTATTTTTGTTTATATTATTCATGATAAGTTTTTGTTACACTAAAACTTCTTTTAAGGGGGGAGGTGTTATGATATTGTAATTATTGTATTTATTTATGTTGGCCTGATTTGTGTTGTGTGGCCTGATAGTTGTTTACAGAATAATCTTAGAACTGTGCTGTTTAGAAATCACTGGAACAATTACAGAATGATTGGAACTTTCCAGAATGATCCCTATAAAAGATGCGTAATTTAAACTTCTACGTTATTCCAGAAACTTCCGTTATAGTTCTCTAGAACTTTACATTTATAGAATGTTCTAGAGTTTTCCGTGTCAACTATATATATATACAGACACTAAAGTTAAACACTCTTACTCTGGGATTTGGACTTAGACATCGATAGACATTAATATTCATAGCCTTTGGATTGACACTTTAATTCTACAAACAACATCATACTGGATTGTGACCGTAATATTCAGATTGGATTCCGAAAGATATCCGGATACAGATAAAGATAAAAGATTGGACTCATATTTCGACAGTTAAGTTGACAGTAATATTTGTGTAATAATTCTTGTAAACTTTTGTATAATAAATATTGTTAAATTTTATTATTGATTTGTGTCTTTTGTTGGCTACAATTTAAAGGCGATTTCTGGCCGTAACAGTATAAAAAAAGCGGGACGAAAGATACCAAAGGGACAGTCAAACTCATAAATCTAAAACAAACTGACAACTGACATAAACATTACTTAAATAACACATAAGTACCTAATAGAGATCCGGCAATGATAGCGATAGCTAACTTCTTAAAGCTTTATATTTTAGAAGGTGGAAGACCTGAATGCTTCCTACTTTGAATATATATATGGTTTATATGACTGAGTTTCTGTCTGTCACATGTCCATTGTCATTTTCATGGTTCAGTGACTACTTGAAAAATACATTTTTTTTTTAATTTCTCTCTTATTATGAGTAATATAGGATAACTATTTTTAGTATGTGCATACCTTGCAAGCTCCCCATGCCAATCAGACAGTTTTCACTTGACCTATACCTCATGGACCAGTGAACAAGGTTAAGTTTTGGTGGTCAAAACCTTATCTCAGATACTATAAGCAATAGGTCTAGTATATTTGGTGTATTGAAGTATTGCAAGTTGTACATGTCCAACTGGCAGGTGTCCTCTGACCTTGACCTAATTTTCATGGTTCAGTGGTTATAGTTAAGTTTTGTGTTTTGGTCTGTTTTCTAATACTATAGGCAATATATCAACTATATTTGTTGTATGGAAAGATTGTTAGCTGTACATGTTTGCCCGACAGGGTTAATCTGACCTTGACCTCACTTTAATGGTTCATTGGCCAATGTTCGGTTTTCTTGGTTAAGTCTGTTTCTTAGAAACTATAAGTAATAGGTCAACTATTTTAGTGTATTAAATGATTGTAACGTGTACAATACATTTCTTGTTTGGGTTATAAAAGTTGCAGTAAAGCTTTTTTTTTTTGGACCATCAATATGATATCAATGGAATGTAAAGAAAGCCGTACATTTTGACGTGTGTACTCTTGTTTAATTCTTTAAAATTTTGACCATAATGGATCATTTTATTCTTTTAATGTCCCATTTATGGGCATTATGTTTTTTATTCTGTTTGTCTGTCCGTTCGTTCGTTTGTTTACTTGAAACTTCGTACACATGTTTCTTTCTAATTTTAATGACAAATTAGCGTTTTTACCCCATTTTCACGGTCCACTGAAAATATTGTGCGGATGGGGCATCTGTGTACTAGGGATTTTTATCTTGTTATTTTTATTTTAGAACCCTATGATTCTCTATTCTTTATGGTTTCTACCTATATTCCTGTATTCTTGTATCTGTAGCATTTTCCCGTCATTCTCTATTCTTTATTTGTTTGGTCCATATACCTGTACTATATATATTCTGTAAACTTTATCCAGGCCCTCAGTTATCAGTTTTTTTACTTGAAAATCTTGAGAGTGTGTTTGCAAAAATACTATGTTGATGTGTGGAGTATTGAGTGGCCGCATGCTGACAAGCTAAAGACTCTTTCATTGATAACATCATCATATTGTCCAAATTACAATAATCAATAAGATGTAGCGTAAAGTCACATCTACTACGAGGTTCCTGCCTTAAGACGGGCCCAGTAAAATGTATTTCGTCTATTGAATGGTGTTTTTGCTCCATGGGTAGCAGCTCTAACAGGCTTTTGGGGTTGTAATGTAACACTTCTGTTTCAGGTACTGGTGGCGGTTGGCGCCTATTAAAACGTTTAAACTCGCTGCATTTGTATGCACCTATCCTATGTCAGGAGCCTGATCAGTGCTTGTCGTTTGTTTATGGGGTTCATAAGTGTGTTTCGTTTCGGTCTTTATACTAATTAGACCGTCGGTTTTCATGTTTAAATGTTTTACACTAGTCATTTTGGGACCCTTTATAGTTTGCTGTTCGGTGTGATCCAAAGCTCCGTGTTGAAGCCCGTACATTGTGACCTGGATGGAGAGTTGTCTCATTGGCACTCAAGCCATAATGTTTTTATTTCTATATATATATACCAAACCAAACAACATCAAACTGATAATATAAAATATGAAACTACTAGACTCAGTTAAAATGAATATGAAAAAAAAATCAGGAATTAGATTGGAATCCTGGTACATAATCATATTTGCACTGTTATATTATCATCAGAGATTAGACACGCAATAAAAAAACAAAATGGCAGAGGAAACTACAGAGCTGTGGGCTAAATATTTGAGAAAGGTTTTGAAACATTTATCCTCTGCACCCGTAAATCAATGATCAATAAACAATTCCGGAGGGTCTTACCATACTGGAACATGGCACTTTTCCTTCACATGCATGTTGTGTGCATATTTAGTTCCTCCAAGGTTTTATACCACAAAATATAAGGAAAAAGGTCGAAAAAAGAGTTCATTTGAATTTAACCCTGCTTTAAAGAACAAAAATCTGAATAATAAATATATATATTGGGTGTTCCAAAGCACCATTCTTCTAATTGTTGTTTCTTTAAAATATTTCAGCAACTTGAAGTTACATGCTTATACAAGGTTGTAAAAAGGGAAAAAAGGGGTGCGAAGTATTTTTTTATTTGAAACAAAAAAAAAAGTAACTTCTGCCTCATTTTATTAAAAGTTCACAATTAACAGACCAGGGGACACAATGGTGGTATATATAACTCCTCTGATAACTCTCGTACCCCTTGTTGTGGGTCACACACTTCAATTGGGAACTGTGTTAACATTTCGATCATCAAATATAGAAAAAAATTCTAAAATAACCATATATGTGGAGTATTACATATAACCTAACGATAAGGCAACAGTCGTATACCGCTATTCAAGTCATAAATCGATTATACCGATTTAAGAAAATTAACTGAAAAGTATGATCCCTTAAGATTAAGAAACTGTTTGCTTCATTCAACGGATGGTGTAGCTACGATTTTCAGTAACATAAAATAATTTTGAAATTACAGATGCTGAATAATGCACAATCGTACATGTATAATAGAGGTTAACATAGACATTTCAAAATATTTATTAAGCACAAATAACACAATTGCATATACGTACATATTAAAACAAAAATAAACAGTGTTTCATAAACAAAATTAAAATTCAATTAAAACTTGAATGTTTATAGCTACTTTCTCCTGTGCTAATGACTGTTTTTAAAATGTACCAATACATTCAGATACGTCTTGTTCATTGTTCAGGGTTGATGATATTTGATAAAAACAAAATTATTCTGTTAAACTCTGCTTAGTTTCCATTTCGCGTCAAAAGTATTTTTATTTTTACGTTTTACATCTGAAAAAACAATTTCTGTTTGTTACGGCCGCCATTATTCGTACGACCGGTTCTGACTTAGTCCCATAGTTTTCAATGCGCAATCGCCTGTTGACGAAATTGCGATTTTGTAGTCTCTCTGTTGAAATTCTTGGTTAAACGAAGGCAAATAAAAAATAAATGGCGGGAGAATAAGAAATCAGGCCTTGATATAATGTAGGAACTAAATTAGTTTGGATGAGTCTTGATGGAGTTTACAGAATAGAGAATAATGGCCAAATAATTATAGCGAAAAGTCCATTATAGAGAAAAATGAGCAAATCAATGATGTTAGAGAATAGAGGAGTGTAAACATTTAAAGAAGAGAGGCCCCTCATATGTTGTCCATGTTCTAGATTGTCACATAATCAAAAATACAATTCTAGATTATTATTATCAAATAATCAGAAATACAATTCTAGATTATCAAATAATCAAAAATACAATTCTAGATTACTAGTATCAAATAATCAGAAATACAATTCTAGATTATCAAATAATCAAAAGTACAATTCTAAATTATCAACTAATCCAAAATACACTGATACATGTAATACAAAATTCATGAAATATGTGGTCTGGTAATTAAATAATCACTATGAAAACAGCCAAGAAATCACATAATGAAAATCCATAAGGGACGATGCAATATTTATCAAGCAGGGGGGATCGGTGCAAATCCCAAAACCTGTTTGGAAAAAAGTATTGTCCCATGCTGATGTGATAGGAAAAAAAGTGATGTCCCATGACCTCTATTCATTGAAAAAGTATGTGTCCCATGAATATCATGAATATATTGAGTGAATAAAAACACAATCTGTACCTTAAATAACGTAAAGCAACAATATTTATTGTGATATAAATGTTTTTGACAATCATTTTAATATTCTTGACTAGTCTTGACCTTCAAATTTAGTTTTGACTGGTGATCAAAAAATAATTAAAGATGTCTATCTGAATTTATATAATAATTTTAATTTTTACCTATTGTAAAATTAAATTCTTTCATTTCACAGCAATAAATCAAACTACCTAATAAGCTTGAATTTTGTAAGATCAATATTTAATTTAGTTAGATGGGCTGATTTACACCAGTCAAAACTAAAGTTGTTTATCATATTCTGTTTCTGTTTGAATGTTTCTTGTGTGTATTTTTGGGCTAATTAAAATAAAATGTTTACTACTTAAGCATTTGAAAAAAGTGTATGTCCCATGCATTAATATAATGAAAAATCATCAGGTCCCACTAATTTGCACGTTGAAAAAAGTACATGTCCCCTTACCATTTGCACCGGTCCCCCCTGCTTGATAAATAATGCACCGTCCCTAAGGAGGCTCAGAATAGTCATGGAAAATAAAAGAATCTAGTAAAACAACATTGATTACGGAAATAAACACTATACAACACAAAACAGGGACGAAAGATACCAGAGGGACTGTCAAACTCACAGATTGAAAATAAACTGACTATGCCATGGCTAAAAATAAAAAGAAACAGACAGAACAAAATATGACCTGTCTCGGATAGAAATCTACCTTATGCAAGTGCACGTATATATGTACATGTACAGGACTTTGATTGAATTTGGAACAATAAATTACAACAGAAAAGTCTTCTATGAGTTGTGTTCTGTTTTGTAGGGTTCTAATAGCAACCCAACTCAATTTTTAAACAGTTATTATACTTTTCAGAGATATTTTTTCAATTCGAAATTATGTATTGCTATTTATTTGCATAAGGTCGATTTCTATATAAAAAAAAAATAATAGTAAAAACATTTTGAGGAAATTTTTAATAATAGATTGACTTCTTATAGAGAAGAAAACATCTAAAAATGAGATGATAATGTACGACAATAAAACAACATCTATGCACAAAGACTATAATGTCATATCTATAGGAGAACATACAGTGGTCAACAATATAAAAACAACTGATGGAAATATTACTGAAACAATCAAAACTTTAATAGCAACTCTCAATTCACCAATTACAAACATTCAACAGAAATGAAACACAACAACTACTGACAAGTTTCGATTTCATGACTTCGAAGAGGCGAAAGTAAAGGTGGCGGGGTTGAATTAGTTTATGGAGAAATCAACACTCTCCATTTTTTTAAATTTTGATCATTAGATTAAAATATGTTATCTTTAAAGGATGCAATGCATACAAGTACAGGAAAGCACTTTACTCTAAAATATCGGTATAATAGATAACAAATCTCCGAAACAGTGGTAACTCTTAAATATCGGTATATAGATAACAAATCTCCGAAACAGTGGTAACCCTTAAATATCAGTATAATAGATAACAAATCTCCGAAACAGTGTTAACTCTTAAAATCGGTATAATAGATAGCAAAACTTCGAAACTGTGGTCTAGTCTTCCTTGCTATGCTACGATGCCGCATTTTAGGAGTAAATAGTTGTTTCATGCCATGCTCTCTGTTCATTTTAATATTGGTAGGGATTATATTTATCATTATCTTAATACCGAACGTTAGCTTGGAAACCTGATATTGTATTCCTAGTAAATTAAGACTTGAGCCGAGCACACCTGTCACGTGGGTTATTCGAACTGTTTAACTCCGTGTTGAGAGGACCTTTCCGTTGATATGCTTGTAGTACCAACATTACTTGTTTCTATCCTTTGGAAGGCCGACTATCATATCCATATGGACCTTCCCGTTGATATAAACAAGTGCCTATAAGTTATACAGTAGTTTGACTACATAGACTGATTGACCAACGAGACATTAAGATGGTTGGTAAATAAGGTGTATTTTCTGGTGTGTTATTTAATTTTTATCTTGAGTATTTGAGTATGGAGATCAGACCTGATATATTATTACTATTCACTTCAAAAAATCAAATAACAAATTTTGATAGACACTTTTGAGACCTAAAATAAGGTTGGTAGGACCAATCAAAACATAATCGTTTTTTTTTTATCTTGCCTTTCTCATGTTTCTGTTCGAACACTGAATGTAACTTCATGATGTTTCTATAATCCGTGGAACTTATGTAGAATAGCGACACCACAGGTATTACTATGCTGTTATTATTCCATATACAATGTTACGTCAATGTCAGAAAAATATAAACTTTTGTATGAGGCAGAAAAACTGTGAAAGTGCATAGACAATAATAGTGCATTGACTTGACATACATGTATCACCGATATAAGGATGAGGCTTAGAAACGGGGAAATGCGAGGCTGTGCCGAGCTATTTACCCGTTTCGGGCCGAATCCTTATATCGTTGATATATCAAGTCAGTTGACTATTATTGTCTTTCTACTGCACTTTAAAAATCATTTTCAATTATTGTTTAATACGTTAATGTTATTTATTCGATTCAAATATTGGGAAAAAAATCCCCCTTTAAAAAGGCCTCATATCATGCTGGCGGAGAAATATACAACACAATGAAATGTGCATTACATGTTGAAACCCACAATCGATGGTGAACGAAATTGTTTAAATATGGACAAAAATACCAACAATAATCATAAAACATAATGATTTATAGGTTGCAAACAATACATATTAACAAATGAAAGATATTTTTAAAATGATTGTAACAGAAACAAGTTTGAGACGTTCCACGCATCGTTGTATGCATTGGAAACAAGAACAGGTTGAAGGGGTCGTATGAATAACTAAATATGATTTCGGCAACTTCTATTTAAATATTCATGAGGAAAAGTGATATCAGGTCAGTGACTGTATATGAAATAGAAATATATATTCAACGCATTTTGACTGCTCAAATAGAACGAGTGAAGTATAAAATGTCTTACCGAGCCCTTCCCTTGTTTTGTACCGAATACAAAAAAGTTATTTTTTCTGACATTGACACAATAATATTTGTATACTGCAACTTAAATTATTTCATTAATAGCTATTTGAAAAGTAAATTTAATTTCAAACTTGGCATCATGCCTTAATGAACCTAATGAATCAGAAAACAAATATGTAACACATAAACAAACAACAACCACTGAATTACAGGCTCCTGACTTTTGACAGGCACATACATAAATATTGTGGCGGGGTTAAACATGTTAGCAGTATCCCAATCCTCCCCCTAACCTTGGACAGTGGTATAACAATACCACATGAGAGCGAACTATAAATCAGTTGAAAAGGGATTAACTCATCAGATGGACAAAAATACAATTGGAAGTGGCCAATTAGCTTACTTTATTACTTTTAAATTTTGAAACATGTAATACAAAAATCTTAGTAATCGATTATTAAACGATTGCACAAAAATCCTTCAGGTAATCAATAATCGATTACATTTGTATGTAATCGAGCCTATCCCTACATTGCACACAATATATCTGTATGTTTATTTGCAGTATAAAAAGACTTTACAATATGCATAGCTACATGTATGACATTTTAATAACAATGTAATAAAGTAAATATAAATAATAAAAATTTCAAAAACAATATCAGTTATTTATTGTCATTTTTCTCGTCTGTTTTTATCTGGCCTGGACCAATTTGTAATTATGAAATCCGAAATACGAAATATTTTATAAAAGATAGCTCACTTATGAACATAATCATTAATAGCATAGGTACAACAAAGAATAACATTTAAACAATCTTAACTAAAATTAGTACTACACAAGTATCAAAGTATATGTGTTCCAAGGGGAGGAACTGTAGTGTAAAAATATAAGTAATTATTATACATTGTAAGCAGAAACAAAAATTTCACACTTTAATTCAAAGTAAAAAAAACCACATGTTTAGGTACTTAGCTATACTTTTGCATACATCAGTTTCTTCATTACTTAACAACCACGTCAACTGAGAATTAATATTTGTAGAATTAGTAATGATTTTATTTAAACAATTGAAGACTAACTCCTTCCTTAAATGAGAAAAAAATTGACAATTTAATAAAAAGAAATTACTCATCTTCAACCAAATTTATATTACAGTTATTACAGATCCTGTTATCTATCATGTCTATAGGAGATTTTAGTATAGTGTAACTACCAATTTCAATATGAAGTTAATGACTGATTCTGAACCTTGTCATACTTACTCTATCATTATCAAGAGATAAATATTTTTCAAATTTAAAAAATATTCTTAAATAATCTATATGTTCTCAATTTATCACTAGTTTGTAGTTGCTGAGACCACTGTTTTTTTTTCAAATTTACACTAAAGACACTTTCTTAATGCTAACAAAAAAATATTTTCAATAGATATTGTATTCTTATAAAAGTGTGGCACTCCATATTCATTCAAAATACATTTAATACAACTAAGCCAACATTGCTGGTTATTATCTATCATAGTAATATATTCAGCTAATGCTTCCAACAACAAAGCATCCTTAGCTTTAACATTGTATAATCTTATCCAGTACTTAGCCATTGACATGATAATATTAATATACAATGGAAAACGGCATACCATACAATGCCATTTTTTTTTATTTACTTTTAGCAAATAACTGCACATATTAAGATTTATCTTTTGAATTTGTACAGTATTAAAAATCTGGTTAAATATATTTTCACTATTATATTTATTACATTTTCTGGTGTCAAATATGCCCAACTTTTCAGAAGCATACAGTACAACTGGTTTAACAGTATGATCAAATATAAATGTAAATTTTGAATGTCACAAGGAGTATTTTTAAATATATTAGTCAATTTAAAAAATGTCTTCTGACCTCTAGAATTTATGTCATTGAGGGCACGTTTATTTCCCATTAGAACTAAATAGAACTAAATTTGTAAACAGACTCAATACTCTTGTGGTTTGTATAAAATTTTCTATATATCATCGGTCAACTTTTATTAAAGATCATCACTTTAGATTTATCATAATTTATTTCAAGCCCCAAATTTTCACAATATTTATAAACCTTGTTCATACAATTATGTAACCCTTCAGGTGAGTCTGATACAAGAAGTAAATCATGTGCATACAATAAAAGTATTAAGGAACTGTGATACAAGTGATACTGGACAACATGATGCATCAAATAACTTAGTAATGTCATTAATAAATACATTAAAAAGACTTGGACGAAAATTGTCCCCCTGGAACACACCAACTCTAGATTAAAAGCTCTGAGATTGAAGAATTATCTAATTTTACTCTAAGCCCTATATTGATATACATGGATTTCAGTTATGGTAAACACTTTCCACTCACCCCTGCTTTTATTAATTTGAATAAGAGTGCAGGATGCAGGACATAATCAAATGCCTTTCTAAGGTCAATAGAACAGACATATACCATTTTTTTCTTCTGTATTTAAATATTTATCCAGAATAGTTTTTACTTAAAAAATATGATCTGATGTTCTACAACCTGGTCTACATCCAATTTGTTCATCTGATATAATACAATTTAGTTGTAAAAACTTTTCAAATCTGGAATTTAAAACAAAGTTAAAAAGCTTTGACAGGCAACTAGGAAAAAATGGTAATGCCTCTATAATTATTTGATTCAGTGGGATCACCACTTTTAAAAATAGGAAAAATGTAGCCGTTTGACCAATTTCTTAAATAAATCCAGGACTAAATCATATAATTTTTCTAGTCCAGGCAATATAACAAATATTTAGTATGTTCTATCCCCGTAAATTTGGTTGCGCTTTCTCAGTGCGTCGTTAGGGACGTCTAAAGTAATTACAATGTCCAAAACTGACATCGTATTCCTAGTTAATTAAGATTTGAGTCGAGCTCACCTGTCACGCGCAACGTTTGACCCTCAGTATTGACAGGCTAGTGATACCAACGGAACTTTTCCATAGATAGTCGACCGTCCCATGGATAGAAACAAGTACCTTAATAGTTATCCCATAACCATTTACAATTCATAAAATCTAGTTTAGAACGCCACACAACCATAACAATATACTTTATATATTACTATATGATGTTTACCCTTTTTGACCCCCAAACACGATGAGTAGATATCAAACAATGTCAACTCGCCCCACTTGCCAATCGGCCCACGCTATATCGCCACTTTATAAAAATATTGTCCCAATTTTGTTAACCGACTTGCCCCACTTTGAAAAAGTGTAAAATCAAATCGAACAATCAGTCTGAAAACTCACAAATTAACATAAAAGGTTAAAACCCCACTGAATAAAGGTTTGACAACTCGCCCCACTAATAAAAATATCTTGCTTCCTTTAAGTATGTCAAATTACTATTATTTCGTATCAAGTCGTCCTTGTGTAGTGGTATGTGTCGTGGCTTGATATGCTAAAGGTATTGAGTTCGAATCCCAGCATATCTACTGGATTTTTTCTACGTAAATTTTGATAGATAGTCTTTTCCGTAAAATTAATTATAAGTTTTATAGTGGATTTGACATTCCCTCCAAAATGTTACAGAACAAAGGAGAGCATGCATAACAAAGAAACTAAAACTAGGGTGATCTGGCAGGGGTGATTCGGCTCAGATCACCCCTGTTAGAACAAAGGAGCTGGGATGTAATGTTAGTGATACAGTAGTAAGACTACTTATAATATAGAGTGATCGACCAACGAAACCCTAAGGTGGTTTGCAGATATGGTGTATTTTCCATTGTGTTATTTCTTTTTATCTTGAGTGTTTGAGTATGGAGATCAGACCTGATATATGATCACTATTCACTTCAAAAAAGCAAATAAGAAATGTTAAAAGAAAATTTCGAGACCTAAAATAAGGTTGGTAGGAACAATCTAAACATAATGTTTTTTTTTTATTTTGCCTTTCTCAGGTTTCTTTTCGTAAACTGAATGTAACGTCATGATATTTCTATAATATATGGACCTTAGGTAGAATAGCGAAACTGCGGGTATGATTATGTTGTTATTATTACATATGCAATGTGAGGTCAATGTCAGAAAAATATAACCAGTTTTGTGTCGAAAGTTTTTTTTTCTGACATTGACCCACTACTATTTGTATACTGCAACTTAAATAAATTCATTGATAGCTACATGAATTTGAATTGTAAATTTAATTTCAGACTTATCATCATGCCTTTATGAAAGTTATCCATGATGAAATTGACATTGACAAAATACATCTGTGAATATTTAGTTGAAGTATAAAAAGAATTACAATATACATACATGTAGCTACCTGTATGACATTTTAATAACAATGTAATAAAGTAAATATAAATGATAAAAATTTCAAAAACACCATCAGTTATTTATTTTAATTTTTTACGTCTGCTTTATCTGGCATGGACCAATTTAAAAATGATGTTCTATCCTCGTAAATTAGGTTGCGCATTCTCAGTGAGTCGTTAGGGACGTCTAAAGTAATAACAATGTCCAAATCAGAAACGTTACAATAATCCAAAACAAATTCAGATTAGTCCTTTGATCTAAAATGTGTGGTGTGTCAATGTCCTATTAACATATCCAATCTGTAAAATATAATGATTGACAAGAATAATGTATACAATTTACTTATATTAAGAAGAAGATGTGGCATAATTGCCGATGAAACAACACTCCAACAGAGGCAAAATGACATACAACTTAACAACTATATGTCACCGTACGGCCTTCAGCAATAAGCAATTCAAACGAGAAACATAACAGCCTTATTTATTTTAAAATTATTAATCGACACTCCATTGTGTATATTGAAGTCTGGAGCTGGCATGTCAGTTAACTGCTAGAAGTCTGTTGTTATTTATGTATTATTGTCATTTTGTTTATTTTCTTTGGTTACATCTTCTGACATCAGACTCGGACTTCTCTTGAACTGAATTTTAATGTGCGTATTGTTATGCGTTTACTTTTCTACATTGGTTAGAGGTATAGGGGGAGGGTTGAGATCTCACAAACATGTTTAATCCCGACGTATTTTTGCGCCTGTCCCAAGTCAGGAGCCTCTGGCCTTTGTTAGTCTTGTATTATTTTAATTTTAGTTTCTTGTGTACAATTTGGAAATTAGTATGGCGTTCATTATCACTGGACTAGTATATATTTGTTTAGGGGCCAGCTGAAGGACGCCTCCGGGTGCGGGAATTTCTCGCTACATTGAAGACCTGTTGGTGACCCTCTGCTGTTGTTTTTTATTTGGTCGGGTTGTTGTCTCTTTGACACATTCCCCATTTCCATTCTTAATTTTACTCAAATATAATATACAGCAACAAACGACAATCACTGAAATTTTTTGAACCACCTTAGTCTCGGGGTAGTGGTATCAAATATCATTTTTTTTTTATGACAACCTACCACAAGGAGAAGCTTCTCAAAATTTGTGATTTTTTTTAAATAAAAGTTTACTAATTTTTTAATTCTTATTTTTCAACACTTTAATAACACCTATATATTAGTTTTTGTAAAAATCCTAAACGAGAAGACATTTGTCAAAATTTGTGATTATTTGAACAAAAACTAAGGATTTTCCCTAAATTATTGAGTCGAATTTCACCAAAATATAATATGCATATCTACATATTATGCACAACAACTGCAAACAAAAATTGTATGGGCTTCATTCTTATACTTTAGGAGTTTTATTTTTAACGGAGAAACAAACGGACGGACGGACATAGTGGAAACTGTAGGGCTCCCTCATCTTCAATAACCCTAAAACCGGATTCTTATTAAACATAATGCAATGTAAATTCGCAAATATAAAATAAGTTAAAATTATGAGTGAATTAGTTGGGACAAAATCTTTAAATTATTATATTATACAAATAAAACGCCTGCCTCAAATGTGTAAGCCTATGACGATTTGATATTCATGGTAATAAATATTATGGGGTAAAACCAGTTTTATCTGCCAACAAACCTCATCTTTAGCCATTCGAGATCATGTATATATTATTAAGGAGATTTGGTATAATTGCCAATGAGACAACTATCCACCAAAGTCACTTTATTATTTTCATACGTACTTGCAGAGATGTTCCGAAAAAGTCCGGGAAAAAAATCTTTCCCTCTAACAAAAGTTGTAAACTTCTGGGCACGTACACTTTTTATCATATGCTTGAGATGGACTAAAAATGTTACGAACAATACCAATCTGGAGAGAAAAAATCAGTCTGGAGAGAACCAACGACATTCGTTAGGAAAACTGACATTTCTAGTCAGATAGGAATTGAGTCGAGCGCACCTGCAAATTGCAAGTGCAGAACTCACAACCTCAGTGTTAACAGACCAGTGATACAATATATTTTTTTCTTCTAAAATTTTTTTTTTTTCACATATTGTGATGAAAATGTTAAAAACGACTCGACTTTTTAGACCACTAAGTGTTATTGATATTTGAGGTTTAAAACGTCAAATTAATTAAAAATGTTCATGACATCAAGGTGGCATCACAACTTATATTTAATATCCGGAATATAACATCCTATTTATTATAAATGCACAATGCTTCAATCCACTTTTTCCATGAAAATGAGGTCAAGGTCAAATGATACCTGCCAGACAGACATATAATCCTTACAATTATTCCATACACCAAATATAGTTGACTTATTGCTAAAAGTTTGAGACCAAAACACAATACTTAATATTGAGCAATGAACCATGAAAATGAAGGCAAGGTAAATTAAATCTACCAGACTAACATATACATAGCAATACATTCACTATAAATCGAATAGCTGACCTATATTGCATACAATATTAGAAAAACAGACAAAAACACAAAAACTTAACTTTAACTGAAAAGTGAAAATGAGGTCAAAGTGAGATGACACCTGCCAGTTGGACATGTACACCTTACAATCATTCCGTACACCAAATATAGTCAACATATTGCTTATAGTATCTGAGATATGGACTTGGCCCTAAAAACTATCCGTGTTCACTAATCCATGAAATGATATCAAGGTCAAGTGAAAATTTCGAGAGTAGCATTTATTTATGTGTAAGACTGTTCATGTTAATTTGAAAAATTATATGTTTTATTATATTTTACGGCTGTATTTTACAGAAAAAACAGAATATTTTTGGTTTGGTTCATTTCTTCAACTTTGCCATATAAGGGGAGATAACTCAGATAAAGTAACTTTTATAATAGAATGTGTTGTTAATTTAAAAGTACTTAAAAAAACCTAAAATTTGTTTAAAAATATGCTATATGCTATTCAAGTTATGTTCATGTTGTATATTATGGGTTGAAATATTTTTTTTTTATTTATTTTTTTTAAATTCCCCAAAAAATATTAAAACAAATGTGTTTACGCCTCAAATCAATGCTATAGATATGAAAACACCACACTGTAAATTTGGAAACTGTCATATAAGTTTTAAATTTGGTGCAGTGTATTTGAATTTCACTTTACATATATTATATATATATATAGTGTATATGGTAAATGAAATGATAATGTAAACATTTTACCGATTTCTTATGGGTCCGAATTTCGCTTTACAAATACACGAAGAAACTGTATGATTCTTAAAAACAAATTGATGGCAAGCTTGTCTTTCCCTTCAAAAGAGAGGTTGGCATCATGAGTTGGGACTTCTGTTTATAAAATTGTCGTTTTTTGTAAATTTTGTTCCAAAAAAGTTTCACCCAATGACGTCATGGAAGCAAATAATTATTTTTTTGGTAAACGGATTAATAGTTCCGTGATCATTCGGTATTACCACCTTTAATATTTGTCATATATAATGAAAACTTCATCTTGAATTCGAAATTAAAGACTTTTATCGTTTCTTTTGTTGACTAGTATATATACCGACGATCCACCTTAATTTTTTTTTAATTTAGACCCCCATTTACCTCAACCAAATTTTGAATATAACAGGCGGATTATACGGACAAACACACAGACGAGAAAACATGATAGCGCCTCTACTATAGTCAAGCGTTTCATAAAATACTTACAGGTGCATAACGATAGATAGTTATGGTTACCCCAGCAAGAATGACAATGACAGTAATATGAGGATCCCTGCACAACACAATGGCCATTATTACACGAGGAAACTCCATAACACGGATCACCTAAAAATAATAAGAACATTACATGGATGTTTCATATTGATACCATAATGTCAGCTGAAAACAATCACGTGTTTTATATTGATACCATAATGTCAGCTGAAAACAATCACATGGTACTTTAAAAAGGTGTTTAATTTTCAATCAACACATCATCCATCTCTTCGTGAATAAATTATAACAGGACAGAAAAAAAATCGTTCTTTTCTTGCAACACCAATGTCTACTACTGAACTGACAATTACAGATGTAACATCAGTGTCTACTACTGAACAGACAATTACAGACGCAACATCAATGTCTACTACTGAACAGACAATTACAGATGCAACACCAATGTCTACTACTAAACTGACAATTACAGATGTAACACCAATGTCTACTACTGAACTAACAATTACAGACGCAACATCAATGTCTACTACTAAACTGACAATTACAGATGTAACATCAGTGTCTACTACTGAACAGACAATTACAGACGCAACATCAATGTCTACTACTGAACAGACAATTACAGATGCAACACCAATGTCTACTACTAAACTGACAATTACAGATGTAACACCAATGTCTACTACTGAACTAACAATTACAGACGCAACATCAATGTCTACTACTAAACTGACAATTACAGATGTAACATCAGTGTCTACTACTGAACAGACAATTACAGATACAACATCAATATCTACTACTGAACTGACAATTACAGACGCAACATCAATGTCTACTACTGAACTGACAATTACAGATGCAACATCAATGTCTACTACTGATCTGACAATTACAGACGCAACATCAATGACTACTACTGAACTAACAATTACAGACGTAACATCAAAGTCTACTACTGAACTGACAATTACAGATGCAACATCAATATCTACTACTGAACTGACAATTACAGACGCAACATCAATGTCTACTACTGAACTGACAATTACAGATGCAACATCAATATCTACTACTGAACTAACAATTACAGACGTAACATCAAAGTCTACTACTGAACTGACAATTACAGATGCAACATCAATAGCTACTACTGAACTGACAATTACAGACGCAACATCAATGTCTACTACTAAACTGACAATTACAGATGCAACATCAGTGTCTACTACTGAACTGACAATAACAGATACAACATCAGTGTCTACTACTGAACTGACGATTACAGATGCAACATCAATATCTACTTCTGAACAGACAATTACAGATGCAACATGGATGTCTACTACTGAACTAATAAGTACAGACGCAACATCAATGACTACTACTGAACTGACAATTACAGATATACAGATACAGTGATTAAAAGAATGGAATGTTTATGTTATTGTAGTTTTATAAAGTTATGAAAAATTTGATAGTGTGTTTCTAAGCGGTGTATCCAGTGTTACAGGGGGAAAGGGCATAACTTCCATAATGGTAAAAATAGAGCAAAGAATAAATGATACGTTGTTTTTTTTTTTTTAACTCTTGATGCATAGGAATTATTTTTTTTATATAAAAAAGGGAGGACCGGGGTTGCACTGAGGAGAATTGACACCACACCTGCATAAGTATTATTACCTTTTTTACCAACGGTGTATGATGTTTTATTATGTTACATTTTTTGCATTGTGGGTATATCTCTATTGTTCATTTGCCTTCAACCTCTCGGAGTATAAATGTGCATTACTTAAATAAATTTAATGTCGAACAAGACATCAGATAACATTAATGTCATGTTTAGCCGTTCTCTTCAAGTTATCTCAGACAAAATGATCAATATAAAGCAGGAAAAGGGGGTTGAAATCTCAAGGGGTCTCAGTGATTACAGTTTAAAAGAACATCTATAGGCAGCCATAAGTCGTGATTAATTATTTGTAAATGCTTTGAAACTAGTTCGCATTAACAAGTCATTCGGCAATCCTCGGTAAAATCCGCTACTCTGAGGGTACGGAATCGGCCGAGTTGAGACGAATGATAACATGTAACAAGTGTCTCATCGTAGAAACTTCATTTCTTGATTCTATAATTGTGCAAGCCATTTTCTCTATTTCTCTACCCAAGGGTGACTGGGGTATAGAAATATGGTCACTTGGTCTTCTCCCGACCGGCAGTAAAGTGCTTGCCGAAGTGGGGCATCCGTTTGGCTGTGCGGGATGTATTAAGTTCGAAGTCACCTCCGGTCAGAATGGGGATGTTAAATCCGATGTCTCGTGCAAAGAGTTTGCCACGCTCTTTGCACGTTAAGAACCCTTGAAACAACTCTTTGAGGGCCCGTATGTGACCTGTTGCAAGGCAACATTTCTGTCTTTATTCAATATACCCTCATTTAACAGTGGCAGTCTAAATTTCCCCGACCATCATCCCAAATTATGACAAGATCTTCCTATTGTATTTATTGTGAACTTGTTCTCGTCCTGAATATGCATGAATAATTTGCCACTGGACGTTAAGCAACCCACAATCAATCAATCGATTCTTTATACAATTTATCCATTAGTCTCTATTCTTTATTTTTTTGCCCTATTTTTTTATAACTGTTATTCACAACACTTTTTGCCCATTATTTTTCCAATTACTCTGTTTTTATGTACTCGTATGGATCACAGCTCAAAACACGACTAACTTCTTGGACAAATCATTATGGAAATCTGATGAATTGAACGCTGTATTAGCAGCCATGAATTTGTCTAGTGAAGAACCTGCTTGAAAGTTTTCGGCAAGTACTGACCAGGTGACCGTACAGTTGACATCGAACAAGGCTAAGGAACCAGAGGCATTCTCTAGTAAATCCAAGCCGACCCAGAAAAAAAAACCATCATCCACCAGGAGAATTAAGGGACGCCAAGCTTTACGTCCAGTTGATGTAAGTCAAAAGCTTTGCTGCAACATCAGCTGAGGTCATTCCACCAACCACCAGGGTAGACCAGAAACAACAGACAAAAGCTATAACATCATTAGAGGGCAGCAGGGAGATAATACCTACAAAATACCAAGGGGAACCTGCGGGGATCGTCATCAAATCAGATATCGTCATCAGTCCGTTTAACCCCAGGAAAGCATGCCATCGCCAATATTATCTCCAACTAACATGCGACAGAGGCAATCGATGCCGGATTGACTATGACGAGGGATTTGACCTAGATGAACCCGATATACTCCGGATACCGCCACACACATCGCCACTAGTAATGCCACCGCCACACACATCGCCACTAGTAATGCCACCGCCACACACATCGCCACTAGTAATGCCATCTCCAGGGGCAGTAGCAATAGCACTAACGATCTTGGAACGACCAGGCACACCATACTATACTCCTAGATGCAAAGTGAAAGCTAAACGGTCATCAGAAATAGAACCAAACAATAGGTAGAAACTAGTCCGCAAGATCCAGACAGGATAGCTGGACGGTAAAATCCACATATCACCATTACTCTGCGCTTTATTCTGCCCCTTATTCTACCCTTTATTCTTTCCATTATTCTGCCCATTACTCTGTCCATTATTCTGCTCTTAATTCTGCCCATTATTCTGCCCTTTATTAAGACCTTTGTTCTCTAATCTGTAAACCCCATCAAGACCTTCATTAACTGCAGTAACTCTTGATGTTTTTTTTTGTGTTTTTTGTCCTTCGTGTTGTTCAGTTATGAGTCAATCCCACTTTAACTGATAAGGTTGTTCAAAATATCTTTCATTTCAAAACTCTAATAGTGAACATAAAAAGTTGAATGTGGTTGCTAAATGAAGGAATATTTCCCTGTTGACCCTAATTACACATTTTTACTCAAACTCTATTTACGTCAATTGCAACCTATGCTGATCTACAATTGTTTCTTTGGTGTATATACAACACTATGTAATGGTTCAACTTCTTCAATCAGATATTTCAAAAGCTTCAAATTTTTTAGATTTTTTGTGTGTTTTTCTTTAAATAGAGCTACTCACGTTCACAATGATCACCAAAGTAACCATCCGGACAAATACATCTGTAGTCGTTGACTTTGTTTCTACACACACCATTAACACAAGGGTTAACGTCGCAAGGTGCATCTAAAATAGAAGAAACATATTCGGCTCTTCTACACATTACATTTAAAGATTGCAGATTAAATTTCTCCTAAAATAAGATAAATGCATCACCAAAACGACGTCATTACACAGGCTCCATTGGCGGATCCAAGGGGCAAGGGGAAGGGGGGGGGGGGTTCCGGGGCTTGGAACCCCCCTTTTTTTGGACAATCTATGCATTTGAATGGGAGCATATAGTTGGAACCCCCCCTTTTTACTCTGGGTTGGGAACCCCTTTTTTGAAATGGCTGGATCCGCCCCTGGGCTCTTGCCTCTGAAACAAAATTACCTATAAAAACTAGCATCCACATAATAGCCCAAAAGCGGTGCTTAAAAGTGGCGTTTAAGCACCAACAATCAAATCTATCATCAGGCATAACTTTCTATACTCAAATTTGGCATAACGTTTTGGAGGTTTTTGTTTGAATACTGTTCAGCTTCATTATTTGACAGCGCTTTCAAAGTATACGAGGGTTTGGATGGGTTTTACAGAATAAAGAATAATGATCAAAAAGTGAAGAATAAGAGGGCAAACAAAAAAAAATAGAGAAACATAGTCCACAAAAAAATGAATAGAGAATAATGGGTTATCAAAATCTAAAGAAGAGAGATGACCGTTTTGTACCCAAATGTTGTTAAAGTCATTATCAAACCTCGGAATCCGTTAAGCAATAATACACGACTGCAATATGATGGGTAAGAAAAATCTTGGTTACGCCGGTTTTTTTTTCGTTTAAAGAACTGTTATACATTTGTCATTTTGGCGCCTTTGAATCTTTACATTGCGGTTGGGATTTTGCTCATTTTTGAAGGCCCTGTGATTGCCTAAATAATCGTTATTTTCTACATCATTTGGTCGCGGGTGCAAAATTGTCTCAATTATACCACCTCCGGCGCAGAGATCATATCCGTTACGTTCAATAATTCGTAACGCTACACTCAAAATGACAGTCTCTTAACTTCCATGTCATTCTCTAATCGAATGAATATGTAACTTACCAAATTTTAGGCAGATAGGATGATTGTCCCTGGCCCGGGTGCATTTTTGTCCAACTTTACATGGGTTTGGAGTGCATATATCTCTATCCTATAAATATACAAAGTATTTCTGCATTATCAATCGGCAATCATCGGGTGAATCCGCTGCTCGGTCGACTTGTGACGAATGCTGCATTAAGATATCTATATCAAATTCCAGGTAAAATCATATTATTTCATTCAAGAGAGGTACATGTAGTTCTAAAGGCACAAATGATGTTCACTTAAACCAAAGTTTTTGAAGGAAATGCATCGAACTAGAAAGTTGGTTGACCGTTATGGAATAACCATTTCACAAATGATATCGGATATGTTCCTTACGTCGTAACTACAATCCCCTTCCCTTTCATGAATGTGACCTACCGAATTAGACTATTTACCGGATTTGTAATCACATAAGCAACACGACGGGTGCCACATGTGGAGCAGGATCTGCTTACCCTTCCGGAGCACCTGAGATCACCCCTAGTTTTTGGAGGGGTTCGTGTTGTTTATTCTTTAGTTTTCTATGTTGTGTCATGTGTACTATTGTTTTTCTGTTTGTCTTTTTCATTTTTAGCCATGGAGTTGTCAGTTTGTTTTAGATTTATGAGTTTGACTGTCCCTTTGGTATCTTCCGTCCCTCTTTTGTCTACTTCATTGTAATCAGTACTAATCAGCACTGTAGTGTTGATATGAGTATTTTTTTTCTTTTTCGAAACACTAAGGTTCCAATTATTTTGTACCTCGTTAATCTTATGAAGACGAAAGGTGTGTATAGCGTACAAAATAAAGCTTTTAGTGAGTATTTGTTCCGGAGATGAAACAGTATGTTTTTGGAGCAGTTAAAACGTTACACACTCGCACGGAAAAGAGATGAAAAGGGCCATTGTTTTTATTTGGGTATTTGGAATGGTAACGAAAAGTATAATCTTTCAGAATGATTTAGTCTAATATATTTATTTTATTGGTGAAGGAAACAGGTTTACCAATCTCTTTATTTTTATATTAATTAAAACATAAATCGATCCATCAAAATATATTATCGGTAATGCCACGGTAACCGCCCCATAAATATTTCAAAATTGTCATAGACCTTAATACAATTTAAAATTTGATATCCTGCATAGAAAGGCAGTACCCAACACTACAGGGAGATAACTCTGTAAAATCAGCTAAACGTTTTAATCACGTTGCGTTGTTAAGTGAATATGAAGCTTATCAATGATTAAAATTAGTGTTTGTCAAACTGATATATAACCAGTGTAATTTTTCTGATAAAATGGTTGGTTCAAATTCTTTGAAATTTTTATATTTTTGTCAAAGGGTCAAAGAAAATACTTTGTCAAAATTGTATGTCAATTAAACGAGCCAAATTAATTTTAGGGAAGGTGTTGGGTACCACTTTAAATACCGGATAAGATATACACTATATGTTATATATAAAAGGGATGTGGATGGGGTTTACATAATGTGCAGAAAAAAAAACACCTAAAAGAAGTATAATCTAAAGAAAAATAGGCCTAAAATATAAAAAATTCGTAAGGGTTCCACGGAACCCAGTGTCTCGCCTACTTTTGCTGTTAATCGCAGACTCAACAAAAATGAGGAAAAACATCAATAAAAATTTCCCTCTCGATACTGTCTTTTGATTGAAAGAAACTTCCAAGTTTGGTAAAAAAATCCAGGATAGTTTATGAATCTAATAAATGTTTTATAAACTTTAACTGCAGACTGTATGTAATGTTAACTGGAAGAAAAACTAAGTCCATTTATAAGTAAAATACGGAAAAAGTGATTTTTTTTTTACAAAATTTACTTCTGAATAATATCTTATGATCAGAAACAAGCTTTTGTCTAAGTTTGTTAGAAATCCAGGATAGTTTAGGAACATTATAAAAATTTTAAAAACTTTAACCACAGAGTGAATGTTTTGTTTCTGGCAAAAAAACTAAGTCAATTTATAAGTAAAATACGGACAAGTGGAAATTTATTTTTACAAAATTTTCTTCTTGATACTATCTTATGATCATAAACAAGCTTCTGTCCAAGTTTGGTACAAATCAAGGATAGTTTATGAAAGTTATTAAAATTTTAAAAACTTTAACCACAGAGTGAATGTAATGTTTCCTCGCAGAAAAACTAAGTCCATTTATAAGTAAAATACGGAAAAAATGGAATTTTATTTTTACAAAATTTATTTCTGGATACTTTCTTATGATCATAAACAAGCTTCTGTCCAAGTTTAATAGAAATTCAGTATAATTTAAGAAAGTTATTAAAATTTTAAAAACTTTAACCACAGAGTGAATATTTGTGAACGCCGCCGCCGACGACGACGACGTAATGTAGGATCGCTTAGTCTCGCTTTTTCGACTAAAGTCGAAGGCTCGACAAAAATGGAGAATAACAGGCATAACTTTTAATGAAAAGTGAAAAATAGAAGAATAAAGAATTGGTGGACAACACCCTCCCTTTTTCCCTTCTTTCATTTTATTTACATTTTGTCTAACCTGGAATTCTGATTAAATATTTTCGATTTCGCAAGCTTCAATTCCAATTTATTTGAACCGAAATTACACATACGGTGTTTAAAATATTGTTTCAGGATCCCAGATCAGGTATGGGTAATGCAATTACATATTTTCAAGTAATTTCATGTAATGTGTAATGTGTAACGCAACAATTTTTGCCTTACACGTATTTGTAATGTAATGCAACCCAAAATAACGGGTTTTTTTTCATGTAGGAAAGTTGTTGCATTTGGCAATCTTTCCATATTTCCTTATTTTCAAATGTAAGGCAGAATTAAAAATAAAAAAATAAGCATGATTTTATCATAGATACCGAAATAAAAAATGTGTACGCTCAACGTGCATTTCGCCTAAAAAAGACTCACCAAGTACGCGAAAATCGCCGAATATATGTAAAAGATTATAAATATCTTGTGAACAGCTGAAAGGTTTTGAATAACGAACAGAGATTTTTTTCTTTCAACCAATAAACTGGATTTTGTTTCATCAAAATCAGCTACATGTATAAGGCGTCAGAGTTAACAAAAGTCATTTGTGGGAGATTCCTATTTCTGATTTAATAATAATAAAAAAAAAAAATAGCCAACAATTTGGCTAAATAGAATAGTGCGTAAAACTTGTTAACTTTACAAAAATAAAAAATGATGATTAAAAAGGATAAGATATTAAAACAAAAACAAAACAACAATATAAGAAACAATCACAGAATATTATTCATTATTAAAAAAAAACAACTATTAAGCCTACAGTACTAGTGCTAGCGAACGTTCCACGACCGATTTAAGAATATCACCACATCAAGAATTTAATTTGATTAGTAAACTGCCTTCATATCCTATAAAAAAAAGAGAAGCAAAGAATATTTAAATAAAAAAAGAATCATAAATGAAAAAAAAACTTACCATCTTCCAACCACCTATCTCTGTATAAGAAGAACCGTTCCTATCGATAATATTGTCACCCGGATAGGAAACGGCAAGCAATTCGCATTCTAATTTTTGTCTGTTGAAATTCACTGCGTTGCATTTCTTGTACAGCATACAGTCACTAACACACATCAATGGACCAACATTGTTAAAGGCCAAGATAACATGCGAGTCACTATATTTGTTTTTAGTGAACGAACTGCCAGTTATGCTTTGTAGAACTCCCTCATTAGTGTTAATAATCAAGAGCGAGATGAAAATTTCAGATATTTTTAACAACATTGTGTCCCTCAATTCAATGTAATTATCTAGACCTATTTCTTCACGCGGAAATTTAATTAAGAATTCATGTGTTTTGTTGATTAGACGAAGTCTATGTTTTGTTATAAAGCCTGTTCAATTAGACATTAATATGTAATACAAAATGAAGTTTTCCGTGACTTGCACAACTGGTTTAAACCAATAGCAATAGAAACTACTGATCATTGTTGTTTATAGACCAACCGTTTCAATATTTCCAAGAATTTTATTTGTCAATCTTATGTATGTTTAAGTGATAAATTTGTCCTGGTAAAATATGTCTGGGCGGACAAATATTACTGTATAAAAAGTCCATGGTTACAGAATTTACTAGTATATTTAGTCCGATGTTAGTAATATATGTCCCCAGACTAATTTTCCTAGGTAATCATGTCCTATAAAATCCTATAATAAATTCAATTACATTTAAATCATGGAAATTTAAATGTTAAGTTTTAGTAATGTTTAAGAGTTGCATAGTTATATTATTGATAAAATTCATGTCTCCAGACTAATTTTCCTATGGAATCATGTCCATGTCATTGATAGTCTTAGGTTAAAATGTCCAAGTCCTTAATTATTAATGTAATATGTTTTAATATTGTTAAAGACAAAACGAAAGAGTTATCAATCTGTTTAAGAAAATTTGTATCCAGACTAATTTTCCTAGGAAATCATGTCCATGTCATTAATAATTCTAGGTTAAAATGTCCAAGCCCTTAGTTTTAAAAGGTAACTATAAATGTAATATGTTTTAATATTGTTAAAGAGTTGTGTATCAATTTTTTAAATAAATTTTATGTCCCCAGACTAATTTTCTTAGGAAATCATGTCCATGTCATTAGTATTCCTATGTAAAAATGTTATTATAAAACGAAAATGTTATGAGCAATGGCATCTCAATGTTCATGTTTTAATAAGGTTGTAAAAGAAATGTCCTTCATTTTAATTGGAAAAAAGTAAGGAAATTTTCCAATCTTATCTAACATTTTTTCTTCTTCTATTTTGAATATATTTTATGATGCAATAAAACTAATAGAAAAAACAAATCTTGGGACAGTTTTTCCTAGGAAAACAAGTACCAGACATATATTACTAGCTATGGACTTATTTTCCTAGGAACATTTGTCCTAGGACTTATATTCCTAGTAAAATCATGGACATGGACTTGATTAACTAGGAAAAAAAGTCTGGCGGAAAAATTTCACTACCGGACCAAATTTACTGTTACATTATGTCTTATGAGACGTTTTAGAAAGTCCACTCTTATGGGTGTCATTTGTGATTAATAAAGATTATGATCAATAATATCTGCTGGAACATCAAGTGGTCTATGTAGTTCATCTACTGTTTCACTTGCCCTCCATATCTGAGGTGACCTTGGTGGTCGACGAGTAGTTTATGTAGTTCATCTACTGTTCCACTTGTCCTTCATATCTGAGGTGACCTTGGTAGTCACCGAATAGTCTATATAGTACATCTTTTGTTTCACTTGTCCCCATATCTGTGGTGACCTTGGTGGTCTATGTAGTTCATCTAATGTTTTAGTTGTCCCCCATGCCTGAGGTGACCTTGCTGGTCGTCGAGTAGTCAATGTAAGTCATCTACTGTTTCACTTGTTCCCCATATCTGAGGTGACCTTGGTGGTCGCCGAATAGTCTATGTAGTTCATCTATTGTTTCACTTGTCCCTCATATCTGTGGTGACCTTGGTGGTCTATGAATTTCGTCTACTGTTTCACTTGTCCCCTATATCTGAGGTGACCTTGGTTGTCGCCGAGTAGTCTATGTAGTTCATCATTGTTTCACTTGTCCCCCATATCTGTGGTGACCTTGGTGGTCTATGTAGTTCATCTACTGTTTCACTTGTCCCCCATATCTGAGGTGACCTTGGTGGTCGCCAAGTAGTCTATGTATTTCATCTATTGTTTCACTTGTCCCCAATATCTGTGGTGATCTTGGTGGTCGCTGAGTAGTCTATGTAGTTCATCTACTGTTTCACTTGTTACCTATATCTGAGGTGACCTTGGTGGTCGCCGAGTAGTCTATGTAGTTCATCTACTGTTTCACTTGTCCCCATATCTGAGGTGACTTCGGTGGTCGCCGAGTAGTCTATGTAGTTCATTTACTGTTCTACTTGTCCTCCATATCTATGGTGACTGTTGTGGTCGCCGAGTAGTCTATGTAGTTCATCTACTGTTTCATTTGTCCCCCATATCGGAGGTGACCTTGGTGGTCCCTGAGTAGTCTATGTAGTTAATCTACTTTTTCACTTGTTCCCTATATCTGAGGTGACCGTGGTGGTCGCCGAGATGTCTATATAGTTCATCTAAAGTTTCACTTGTCCCCCATATCTGAGGTGACCTTGGTGGTAGTCGAGTGGTCTAGGTAGTTCATCTACTGTTTCATTTGTCCCCCATATCTGAGGTGACTTTCGTGGTCGCCGAGTGGTCTATGTAGTTCATCTACTGTTAAATTGTCTTTATATCTGAGGGGACTTTGGTGATCGTTAAGTGATATTAATCTTCATAGTCTTTTGATATTCCTTGACCCTTTTATCTGAGCGCATCCGAAGTGGTCTCCGAGCGCATCTTTAGTTGTCGCCGAGGGCATCTTTAGTGGTCACCGAGCGCATCTTTAGTGGTCAACGAGCGCATATTTAGTGGTCAACGAGCGCATCTTTAGTGGTCGCCGATAAGTAGTTCATCAACTGTATGATTTGACCCTCATATCTGGTGATGTTATAATTTGATTGATTTCATACTTGCTAGACGAAATAAATAGCATTATACGTTGATAATTTGTTGACTGACACAAGCACAAACAATTATTTATTTCTTTGTTATACATGTTATAATGGCCATTAACAGAAACAATATGTATGTTTAAAACATTTATCTTTACAACTCAGAATAAAAAAGCTCAGTTTAAATTTGTTATTCGTTAGGACTTATATAGATACATTGTATAAATGGTTATCTACATTTGAATCAGAATATTTAAAAAGTATTTATTCAAATATAAAGAATGAGAAGAAGAATGGGTATAAATGATGAAGCAATCAGTCGTAAAATAATGTAGTGCATCAAACTCCCTCGAGTCGTCACTATATGTATCTATAAGGAATGGCAAAGAGTACTCGAGTACTCGGGTTCTCGCTCGAAAGGCCGAGTACTCGAGTACTGTTTTAGTACTCGGATACTCGTTTGCTGTTAGACATCTTGAGATATTTCTCTTCACGTTTCCACTCACTTTAGTTCCGATGAAATATCGCCTTTGTTATACTAAAAAACAATTAAGGATGTACTTAGGTGATCTAAGGTAAAATTACATAAATCAAGAATTCAAAATTGATACTTTAAGCTGGAATAGTATTAGAAAAGGATAAAACTAAGCTAAAAATATTGATAGGTCATGGAGCTCTTTTTCGAAATATTTGATTTTATAAAATATGGCGGGAAAAGGCTGACTCGAACTGTTACCTTAATTTTGCATTGGTATTATTTGGGTCTCATATCAAAGAAAAGAAAATCTTCTTCCGAGGGAATGTTTTCATGTGCACCACTTTAAACAAAAAAAATAGAAATTCAAACAGTCTTTCGTCTGAAACTGTTGACCAGATCATATTTCTTACTAAAAACAAAATGACCTGCGGTGTACCCTACGCAACTGATTAGAGACATTTGAACGCTGTTTATATACAGATCAACACTTTCATGGATTAATAATTAACTTATCACAGTGTAAAACTTACCATTGTTCGTTAATCAAGACTTTTATATAAACGTGATTGGTATGAGATGTATATCTAATTTAATTTATTTACTCTCTGTTTGAAACTTAACTAAAGATAGGCGAAAGTACGGAACCAACTTTCAAACCCAAAAGTCAAAAACAAACTGACAATATCATGGTAAAAAAAAGGAAAATAAGACAAACGATGGTGCAAAAAAATCAAAATACAGAAAAAAGTAAGACTGAGCGACACGACAAAGCACGAATAATTTGAAGTCCAATACTGTTATTGACAAATTAATCGACAAGTCGTAATATAAAAATACCGACTCCTCAGGTACTGATGATACAAATGTAATCTTCTTTGTCGGACTTTGTATGCACATATTTTTAATTTAATTGGACTTTTGTTCATTCATATAATTGAATTATATGTCTCTGGGTTCATGAACACGTAAACAAACAATAATTTCTATTGCGATAGGTTATTTGTAGAAACGGCGGTCGGTAATTCATTGTTTAATTTACACAAAAAAAAAACATAAGAGTAAGCTATGTTTGAAATGCATTTGTCTTAATATGTTTATGAAACATGTGAAAGGTGATAACAAAAACACTAAATTCGACCTAAAATCTGAACTTTTCACTTGCGAGTACTCAAATATCATGACCGAGTATCCGAGTATTAAATTTCAGATCTTTTGACATCCCTAGTATTAGTCCGAGATTACTCTGACGTCCAACGGCTGTTTTGCCAGACAAGCTGGGGCCGTGGGACGTCATAGCTCGTCCCATATCAAAAAGTGGATATTTGCCCACCCAAAATAGATGCGCTGCTTCGTCGCTTCTGGTGCCGATTGGGGGCCTTGGAATTATATAAATCGGGCATCAACCTGTTCATTTTTCATTTATCTCTTCATTTATGTAAGTTTCACCTACCTGCCAACCTTTATTTTTCCATATTTTAACAGTTTTCACAGAGACCCATTGATTTCTGCATTTTGACTTTCACTTTCAAAAGGACGTTAAGTTACGAGAGAGTTCGTGGCCTCGAGACTCAAATATGCAAATATTTATATTTTTTCACCTCCTTTATAGGAGATCGATGTTTAACATCTAGAAGCCAACCACGACTTTTCACCTCCTTTACAGGAGATCGGTATTGAGCATTTAGCTCCGACCACGATAACATTCGGAAGCTCTCGGACATTTAAATAACTTGCATCGTAAATGAACGAGGTGTTACATTATGGTCATTTGCACTGTTTTCTCGTGGTCACGTGATAATCTTTGAAAATGAAAGTCAAAATGCAGAAATCGATGGGTCTCTTGTGAAAACTGTTAAAATATGGAAAAATAAAGGTTGGCAGGTAGGTGAAACTTTCATAAATGAAGAGATAAATGAAAAATGAACAGATTGATGCCCTATTTATATAATTCCAAGGCCCTCAATCGGCACCAGAAGCGACAAAGCAGCGCATCTATTTTGGGTGGGCAAATATCCACTTTTTGATATGGGACGAGCTCTGACGTCCCACGGCCTAAGCTTGTCTGGCAAAACAGCCGTTGGACGTCAGAGTAATCTCGGACTACCCTAGTATCTATGCAAAGTTGATATTGAAAAAGTTTATTTAAGTTTAAAAGATTATTTATTATTTATATTTATATAATTATGATTCTTTTCTTCTCATTTTTGCTTTTCATTTGAATCGCCTTTATGTACAGTTTTAATTTTGTGATTGAATATGATACCCATATAAGGCAACGCTTTATTGAAGGTATGTGTAATGTATAATCATAAATATTTGCAAAGTATTAAAGAAACGTTGAACTTTCAGCCATTTTGTACCAAACTAAGAAAAAATGTTAATATAATTTGTTTTAACTTATCTATCAATTCATTGTTTATAGCTACATGTAAGACAATTGTAATGTCGGTCACTTTGTTAACGTGAATATTTTATTTATTAGCCGAAATTGGTTAATTTTATTATTATTTATAGCTCTGTAGACCCGAGACCGGCAATGTAATTATTCCTGTCGGGACTTCCTGCATCCGGCCCGGTCAGGCTCGTTGTCCTCAGGAACTATAAATATGACGTCACTCAACGGGTTCGCGGCAGTCTACACTAAGGATTTGAAATGAGCAGACGCTCATACCGTGTAGCTTGCAAAAAAGGAACTTTACAATGAAAAGTAGACTAGCCGCCATCGTATATTTATTATTCTTGTATGTAACTTATAATCAATCATAACGTATGTCTCTTAATAAGCATCTTGTTTATATTTACGTGGTTTTATAGTTGTCCAATATCCCAGAACTTTGGTAGACAACGGGAACTTACGAAGCCAGTGGCATTAAAAACAACACTCCCGTTACACAATACTATAGTAATTTCTGTTTAGGAGATCTAGAGCAAGTAAATGTATCAAATGCATAGTACAAGTAGTTGATTAAGGATGTTTGCTTGTCATGTTTTGGAATTTTTGTCAGATTTTCGAAATCCTCTGGTGTTATCCATTTGAATGCCTTAAACATTTTTTCCGATGAATCCCCAATTTTCTTTTAATAAATCTTTTACATGTGTAAATATAAGCCATTTGTAAAAGTCTTATAAAATCTTATTTATCTTTTAATAGTTTTTGAGAACTTTAACTGGTCAATGATAAAGCTATGAAAAATCAAAAGAGAGAAAATTTCCCCTCCACAATTCCAATGGCTAATATCTCGAAAATAAGCACATTGACCCCTATATTTTTTTGGCTTTTTTGATTCCTCAATTATCCCAATCAATATTTACTAGTTTTATAGAAGTTATTTATTTTGAAACTTAGCAGCAAACATCCTTAAACGTAGTACGTCAATGTATAACGTTCTACGGGGGAGATCGAGCAATCGTCATAACTCGTCCAATTCCGTACCTTCGTGTAGCGGATAGAAGGAGAGTAGCGGATTGATCCGAGGATTACCGATAGGAAGATCGAGATGCCAGACCTCTGACGTTCGGATTTATATATATATATTTTCATGCATAGTTGATACTAGTGTGTATGCAAATGGATACTCATACCTCGTTTGCATGTACAAATCGAATCGAATTCTGTAATTGCGTGCACATCTTCGTCTTTTTTTAATCGAGTCGAATTCGAATCAAGAAAAAGAGAAAAAACACTAAAAATTCAAACTACAAGATCAGATTTTTGTTAAACTAAAATTTGTTTCAAAATACTCCTTATAGACACATTTGTAATAACCGAAACATTGGAGGCTGACCAATTCTTACATTTATGCAACATTAACTGATTCGAATTAGTTTAATTCGCATTCGAAAGGTTTTAAGTCCTAATATAAGTTCTAATTCGAATTGTGATGCACATCAAAGGAGTAGCTCCGGTAAGAGCCAATTCTGGCCTCAAATTTCAGGTTCATCTGACGAAAGGTTTTAGACACTTTTTAACCACTTAAGTGTCTATTTTAGTTGATTCAATAAGTATATGTAAACGATTTTAACTGATTTACTCATTAAAAACGCTCCGATTCTAGCTTAGATATGAAAAATCTATCAAATATGCCAATAATTGACACTTTTCAGATGGTTTTTGTCAAACATGAAAGTGGCCGCATCCGTGTTGATCCTCAACCTTTATATATGTTATGTATTATCATCAAATACAACTTACATTTCATTATTAAGAATGAACACGAATGCGGCCACTTTCATTTCAGACGGAAACCGTCTAAAATATAACTAAAATGCTAAAATTGTGAAGATTTCAGTAATTTAGCATGACTTAATGATGCTAGTACCAGATATATGTGCTTTGTATTGTCAAACACAGCCCATAGTTATTTAGCAGAAACATTCTACTGTCCAATAAATAACTAAAAGTATACATTTTAACAATTTTGTAAAACCGCTATACTTTGGGGCCAAAAAGAGGTCTTGCTGAACTTACTCCTTTGCTTAACTGTCCGAACGACGTACTTTTAATTTCCATTATCAATTATTTTTTTATAATTTTATTCGAATTACAATTGAGAAAGTGTCCACATCACAGTCTAATTTGAATAAATGCGAACTAACTTATTCGTGTGCCATAATTGCGACGGTGTTATTGAAGACGAAGCGCATGTTTAATTAAGATGTCCTCTTTGTGGCGATTTAAAAAACAATTCAAATTATATCTCTGAAACTTTTAATACTTTAGATGATAAAAATGTTAATGCTTTTATTCTTAGATGTAAATGTGATATTTTATTTTAGGAAGGCATTTAGCTAAGTATAATCAAGGAGGTTATATGACCTCCTTGGTATAATGTAAATACCATGATACTTTATTTTATATTAATGAATGTATCATATCTATGCATTTTATTACTTTTATAATTCTGCACAGTATTGTTTTATAATGTAAACATGTCTAATGTACTTGTTGAGAGATGAGTCTTTAATAAAACATTAAATTGAATTAAATGTTTTTCATCTTAATTTGTTTCATAACAGATGATTGAGATAATAATTGATTGGTTAATGCTATCAATTATTAATTTATTAGCAACATTAATTTATTAAGATAAAAAGGCAGATTGCTATAAATACAAACATTGTCAGCACCACTCCTCTGAAATGACTTCATGTAAATCTGTAGATAATAAGCACATCCAATTGGCCAATTATGATTCAACACTTTTTGGAAAGATATACAATGTACCCCTTTGAAAAAACCCGATCCCGGAGTCCCGATAAAGGTCCTATCCCCCCTCTACAATGTCCCATTTGAACTTTGAATTTTGATTTAAATTAGACTCTAACTACTGCAAACTTTTGTCAGCAAAACTCTTCTGAAACCTACCAATATAATTTTATACATATTATACACGTTATCCATCTGTATATAAAATATATGGAGTCTTCTCACATGTAATATAAAGGTGTTAACGAATATAGCTATATTTTTGAGGAATGTAGAAAAAAATATTGTATGTAGCTGCATTGGTCATAATTGATTTAATGATACACATGTATATATTGTAGTTTCCATTTTCATTTGAATATATGTACAGAATTCCTCTTTATGTTTGAGAGTTTACAATAAAGAATTTGAACTTGACCTTAAAATCTTTATACATAAAATAGACATGTTTCGATATAAAGAAAGGAAGAAATGGGGAATACGCTCTGCATCCTATTGATACATCGAAACAAACAAAAATATTTTATCGGCGAATTCTACAACTATGTTTATAGTATATTCTATTAAAGGACAGACATAAACAGAATCGGCTGAGCTTATACTTAAGAAACTGTGTTTCTTTCAGCGGATAGTGTAGCTACATTTTTTAGTATCATTTGTATAACTTTGAAATTAAACCTGCCGAATAATGCACAAACACTCGGTATATAAGAAAAATAAAGAAATTTCCAGATGTTTATTTATACAAATTACAACAGCAAATAGATTAATAACATAAACATACAAAAAGTCATGTAAAAACAAATACAATGTTGCATCAACAGAAATTACAAGCACAGTCGACAAAGACCACTATAGTACAGTTAAAATTACAATTGAAACTTAAATGTCTCCTATAGCTGTTTTTGAAAAAGGATCCAATTAATAATGATAAGACTTGGTATATTAATCAAGATTGATATACAGTACCTTTGGTTTTTTAAAATTCTGTTTAACTATGTTTGCATACTTTCTATTTCACATCCACAATATATTCACTCTTTTACGTTTTAAATTTGATATTTTTGTTTGGAACTACATATTAAGACCGCCAATATACGATTTAACTTAGTTCCGAAGTCTTCAATGCACAAACACTCTTGTTGAACTAAACGTTTAGTAGTCTCTCTAGTGAAATGTTAATCAAATGACGGAAGTATAAGAAATAGGGCCTTGATATAATGTAGGAACTAAATATGATGGACTATGGGAGAGTCTTGGTGGGGTTTACAGAATAGATAAATATAATAACCCAATCATGTTGTGAAGAGATAATGATAGAGAAATATGAGCAACGAAAGTAAGGAATAGAGAATAAAGGAGTGTAAAACTATAAAAATAGAGCCCCTCACCCAATGGGTTGTCCATGTAATCGCATGATCACAGATGTTTTACCAATATAATTATATAATCATTATTTTTTTTTTAAACAAGATAATTAAATAATCAATATTCAATTATAAATGATCATATATTTAAAACTACAATGCTAGATTATCACATAATCAAAAATTCGTGAAATGTTTAGTTTTGTTATTGCTTGAGCCCCCTGAGGGTTCACTGATAATAATTAGTTAGAAATATAGCCTATGGAGGAATATTCGGAACCTTAATTATGGTTCAATCGGAACATACATGATTGATTCTCCTTGTCTGTGTTAGCTTCCTGCAGTTAAGAGCACCTCCATATGGAGCATTTAAGATATCTAAAACTTCAATGGCAATAAAGAACTTTACACAGAACGCTTACTCACTTATATGCTATATGGTTATAGATAGTTGATAATCTATATAGAAGAAAAAAGAAATAGATTCCCATACGTATAATTCTTAAAGAATAATAATGATTCAAAACATGGACACATGTACCTTTGTCTTTCAAAAATTCATTTAATTTAATCTAGAAATAATTAATGAGGCATTGCGAATTGTTCAACTATTGATCAATAAGTGTAACTCTCCCACGAGACGCATTGAGAGATTAAATGATCTAATATAAAACCATTTTTATAGAGGCATAACTTTCAAGTTTAATATACAAAAGATTTCATTAATAAAACACACGAGGTAAAAAGGGAATGCATTCTCATGGCCTATGGTGAAACGTAAATGTACACAAATATGATCATTGATAATTTAAAAATAACAGTTATTAATGCAGAAGAATTAATTGACACAAAAGAATATCCTTTAAAGATTCTCAACAAAAAAGATTAAACTGCACTTGTTTAATTAATTTTAAGAAACAACTAGAACACACCCGTGATATCGCGGGTCCGTGACTGAATTAAAGTATATAACTATGCGCAAGACTTATTTTTGTATTAGTATTGTCATCTGATAAAGTCATGCCGCCGATTTTGAGATAATTATCACAGTGAGTTTTCTCTGCTTTCAAATCTTTCTGTTTGAACCCGTCTAACTGGAACTTATCAATTATTTGTAATATTAACTATTTGGAAAACAAAAGGTCCTGGGATGGAGTATTTTTTTAATCAACAGCATTGTCCTATATAAGTTAAAAATAAAGTTGAATTCTTTGATTCGCTGTTTTCATGACGTCATGCCCGCTAACAAATTAAAAACTGTACCTATACGCCTTATTTTTAGTATTCGTAGTGTTATCTTATAAAGTCTTACTGATTAAAATACTACAATAGGTAACAATTTGACAATTTAGTAGTGTCAACCCTGTGATAATTTATGACCCGTGTATATAGCATATTAATCCTAAACACACCGTTTGGTGGTGCGCCTGTCAGATGCGGAACGTACAGATAAGGTAATAGGTAACAGGTGAATATGCTATTGGTATCGGTATCGGACTCGACCCGGAACTTCTTTATTATTGGCAATATTAATTACGTGGAAAACAAAAGGGCCTGGAGTGGTGTAATTTTTAATCTACACTTTTGTACTATATTAGTTATATATAAAGTTGAATTCTTTGATTCGTCGTTTTTGCGAGATGACGTCTGACAAATTGGACCTTGTAATTTTAGTATTATAGATACATTTGAGTTTAATGGAAAGTTATGCAAACAAGATATAGGAGCGCCCCCTCCATAGGTGGTATATTTTCACTATCATGCACATATCTGCATCTGTCTGCCGTATTAATACATATCTTAGATAATTTCAAATGGTAAAAAAACATCAAAGTACACTGTCAATATAGGAAGACGGTTTTATGGTCTTCACAGGCAAAATAGAGAGGAAAATTTAGGGAAAATTTGAGGAAAGTTTTTGAATAATAAAATGAATTTTTAAAAATAGGAAAACACCCCACCCCACCCCATCCACCCCCATACTTAAAAAATGACATGATGATGTACGATAACAAAACAACAACTATGCACACAAAGACCAATGTCATTTCTATAGGGTAACATATAGTGTTCAACAATATACAAAAGTTATGTAAATATTACAGAAACAATCAAAACTTTAATATCAACTCTCAATTCTTCAATAACAATATAACTGCAGAAATGAAATACAACAACTACTGACAAGTTTCGATTTCATGACTTTAGAGAGGCGAAAGTAAAGGTGGTGGGGTTGACTTAGTTAATGGAGAAATCAAGCCTCTGCATCTTTTTAAAATTTTGATCATTAGATTAACCAAATTGTATTTTTAAAGGATGCATTGCAAAAGTACAGGAAATCTAAGATATCGGTATAATAAATCTCCGAAACAGTGTTAACTCTAAAATATCGGTATAGTAGATAACAAATCTCCGAAACAGTGGCAACTTTAAAATCTAGGTATAATAGATAACAAAACTCCGAAACAGTGGTATAGTCGTCCTTGCTACATGTATGATAAGTTCTCGCTGTTTCGGAGTAAATAGTTGTTTCGTGCCATGCTCTGTGTTCATTTTAATATGGGTAGGCATTATTTTTATCAATATCTGAATACTGAGCGTAAGCGTTGAATTTACCGGTGGATCACCGACTTTCGGCAGGAAAACTGAGATTATATTCCGAGTTAATTAAGATTTGAGTCAACCACACCTGTCACGTGGGTGGTTCGGACTGTTTAACTCCGTGTTGACATGCTTGTAGTACCACCATTACTTGTTTCTATCCATTGGAAGGTCGACTTTTATATCTATATGGACCTTCCCGTGGATATAAACAAGTACCTATAAGTTAAACAGCAGTTTGACTGCATAGACTGATTGACCAACGATACATTAAGCTGGTTGGTAGATAAGGTGTATTTTCTGTTGTGTTATTTCTTTTTATTTCGAGTATTTGAGTATGGAGATGAGACCTAATATCTTATAACTATTCACTTCAAAAAAACAAATAACAAATTTTGATAGTCAATTTCGAGACCTAAAATAAGGTTGGTAGAAAAACCTAAGCACAATAAAAAAATTATTGTTTTTATCTTGCCACTCTGTTCGAACACCGAATTAAAGGATGTTCACTACTCTCTTTCAAAATAAAAAGCTTCGCTACTCTGTTTTAAAAAAAAGCTCCGCTACTCTGTTTTAAAAAAAAAGCTTCGCTACTCTGTTTCAAAATAAAAAGCTATTCAAAAGACTTATAACTTAGTATATAATTAAAGGAACTAAAGAAGCAGAAAAAAAATAGGGTCCGTTTGCTTGTTTCCGAGATATTAGCCATTGAAATTTTGGCGGGAAAATGTTCTCTGGATTTTTTATATCTTAATCATTGACAAGTTTAAGTTTTCAAAAACTATTAAAAAATAACAAAGGTTTTACAAGAATTTAACAGATGGCTTATAATCATACATGTAAAAGATTTATAAAAAGAAAAAATTGGGTTAGTGGGCATTTTTTAAATCCAAAAATCTGACAAACTTTCCAAAACATGACAAGCGAACATTGATGATGTTTCTACAATCCGTTGAACCTATGGAGAATAGCGACAACGCGTGAATGATTATGTAATGTTGTTATTATTACAAAGTATTACAATATACATAGCTACATGTATGGCATTTAAATAACAATGTGTTTAAAGTGAATATAAACAATAATGTTTAAAAGCAACATCAGTTTTAATTTCTTTTCTTGTCTGCTTTATCTGGCATGGACCAACTTAGAAGTGTATCATCATCGTAAATCAGGTTGCGTATTCTCAGTGCTTCATAAAGGACGCCTTGACTAATCAAAATGTCCAAAACGAAAATGTTTCAATAATCCAAAACAAATTCAAATTGTTTCCTTTTATCTTCTAAAATGTGTGTTGTGTCAATATCACTCATGAATGTCTGTAAAATATAATGATTGACAAGAATACTGTATACAATTTATATGTAATGATAAGAAGATATAATTGCCTACGAGACAACACTCCGCCAAAGACCAAATGACATAGAAATTAACAACTATAGGTTACCGTACGGCCTTCAACAATGAGCAAAACCAATACCGCATAAGCAGCGATAGAAGTCTCCGAAATGACAAATGTAAAATAATTCAAACGAGAAAACGAACGGCCTGATTTATGTACAAAAACAATGAACAAAAAAAAATGATATACAGCAACAAACGACAACCACTGATTGTCTTTGAGGCGGAAGCGCTTCATTTTAAAATTGTGCGCTCAATCAAAGCTATAAAAACCCTATAAATAAATAATATGTGTATGCTACAGCCATGAAATGTAAGAGTTATTTGAAGCTTTTCGTTTGTTTTTCTATGCATTGTTTTAACAATGTGCAGTCCTAGATGTTATATTTTTTACGGAAATATAATTTGATATGGGTGTTCAATGCCTAGAATTCTTAGCTAAAAGTTCCAGTACATCTCTAACAATCAATCGGTAATCTCCGGGTGAATCATCCGCTACTCGCCATGAAGGAACGGAATCGACCGAGTTGTGACGAATGCACCAACATTCCTCATTGTTGAGGGGCTAGATGAGGAGTCCTTCATTCTGTATTCATTACATGTTTAGGTCATTTTTCTCTTATCTTTATATTTAAACACCTCATTGTTCTCAATTTTTATGTTATGGCCTATTTTTCTCTTTTCTTTAAAATATTTGCCCTTTATTCTGAACTTCTTGCCTTTTTATTCTATAAACCCGACACAAACCTTTATTATTGGTTTGAAATACATTGTATTTGATAATGACATGTGTCGCTTAAACGGTGTGAAATCTAGTGACAAAATATTACTTCCCCTGTAAACACTGAAAACTTGACCAATGTCAATGTTTGTCCCATTTTAGCAAGGACGCTGTCAATTATGGATTCACAGAAAAACGTTCTGGTAAAAAGTAAAAATAGAAATAAAAAAAAAAAAATTCCACTCAATGTTATCATTTTCCTCCTTAAGTGGCCAACGACGAGTACAAGCTAGATCAGAGGAAGTCAGGGATAAAAATCCAAAGGAATCGATTGAAATGCATCACTTTTAAATTAATTTACTAAGCAAAATCATACAGACCTTATCTCGATGTAAACATAAAATGTGAATAGATCGAGAAGACCGCACATACTTTTACAAAACTCGAGACGACCTTTTCTTAAAATTGTATACAAAATAGTAGAAAGATACCAGGGCCCGTAAGCATAAAGCTACTTAAGTTAAGATTTTCCTTAGTAAACACTTAAGATAAGGAAACTCCGCCCTTTTTATCTAAGTGGTATGCATAAAAAATCTTAAACTAAGTATTTCCTAAGTAAAATCTTAGTTGTTTTAGGTCACGCCCACAAAACTTAAGTGGTATGCATAAAACTCCTTATACTACGAAAACGCCTTAGATAACACTTAAGTCTAAGGTACCTATAGAGCTACCTTAAATTTTCTAAAATAGTTAAAAATCAGTCGGAAGTTTGCGTTTTTGGTAGAACATTAATATGTTACCTACAATTTGATTGCTTAATATATATATATCAGTAATAAAGTACTAATTATTCGTTTATTTATTGCTAAATAATCAGTAACTATGAAAGATCATCGTTATTTTCTTCAAATTACGTAAAATCAACAAATCAAGAGATCACAGTGGGTTTATATATATTATATTTCCCAATCTCGATGTTATGTATACCGAAAAGTACTCAGTTTTTACACACATGTAAATCATGGTACTACAATGTATTTTTCTTTTGTTTACTATGTATGTGCACGGGTTTTTTTTAATTGTTAAAATACACCGCGCGCTATCAATTGTAACCGTTAGTTAAAACCGAAACAAGGAATGAAGAGAGCTTACAAAACCACATTTTAGATACGTGTTGGGGTGCCTTTTTTTTGGGGGGGGGGGGGAGGAGGGCGTCATTTGAATTTTCAATTCAGTTTTATTCTAAAGATGTAGGGCATATCCTAAAAAAAAATCACTTACAGGAACAAAATCGAAAAGTTTTAAGACCTACCCAGAGGTGGATTTCTTTCATAAGGGGAGGAGGAGCATGGACTTCCATTTTGTTGAGACAATCAGTTAGATTGTTTAGAATCACTGTTACGGCAGTCAGAAGTCCCCCATGGAATTCGTCGGTTATTGTAGGACTTTTGAAAAATACTTTATTTTATATATGGATTTCTGAAAAAAATTCTACCCTCCCCCTTTCTTTGTTGTTAAGGGAAGTGATAAAAATTAAAATGTTAATTTCACATCAAAATAGATTTTTTTAAACCATAAGCAAATATAAGCAAGGGGTCTGGAAAGGGAGATGGCAAAGCATAATAAGCTGAACGATAAGTGAACATTTTATTGAAAAAAGTGATTTGTAAAATTAATTGTTAGCACATGCTTACAATGCTACACTCAGTCTTGTGCTACACCACTGAAACCTTGATTATGTTTTGTTAGAGTTTAAAACATATCGTTGTCCCCAGAAAATATCACAACCATGAAAGATAACTAAAGATTAAGTAGAGGAAAGTTTTGGATTACCGAAATATTTTTCTTCCAATGCTCATCCGTCAAAACATCAACCATAAAAAGCATTGTCTTGTATGCGCCAATCCATCATTAAACTATGTTACGTTCTATTGAATTGTTTTACATACCTATATCAATTTAACCGCAGCTCTTTAAAATAAAAGCATGCATTGATCAAGAAATTTAAATAATCAAAACAAACTTTTACATGGATAAGTACATGTGATGAGCTAATATCATACGGTAACTAGAGAAAGGTTCCGATTTAAGTATTCCTTAGTTAAGTGAAGACTTAAGTAAGTTTATGCATATCATTTAAGAATTCGATTTAACTAAGAAATTCTTAGTGAAATCTAAGTTTAAGGAATACTTAAGTTAAGATGTTTTATGCATACGGCCCCTGCTTTATAAAAAAAAGTCATCTTTCATTTTTTAACCTGCACAGATCTAGAAACACTTTTAAATGTTTATATTCACGAAAAACAATAGTTCTCTATTGCATATACATGTGTCAAGAGCAGATCGGTGTGCTCGATAACTTAGGTGTGAAAAAAATAAGCATTATTTGGGAACATGTAACATACTAAGGACTTTTTGGAACACTCATAAAATTGGTGACTTGAATTTTGTATGTACATGATTTTTTCCATTTTTTTTTATCAATATGCAGCAATGATTGGCAGTTTTTAAATTTCAATTCCGCAGGCTTCTCAAGCAATTATCTCGATAAATACTGAACATGAAACATCGTGTATTTGCATGTACATTTCTAATTACACAGTTTAACAAATAAATTCTTTAAAATGTATAATTATTATTTAAAAATAACTTTTGATCAGTATCGTCACCGGTATTGTTTTATTATTGACTTTCTCGACTCTATCATAAGAAGAGTGAATTTTCTTTTGTTTTCGTTCACTGGATATCACTCTGAACATGGCCGTGTAGTATGACCATTTTCATATTATCGACTATTGTCTCCGAAGTTTATATTTTTTCGACAGGTTACCTACTCAGAGGTACGACATCCTGGTACCAAGCCAAGTAAGAGCAACGTAAAGAAGCAAAATGAAGCTTTCAATCGATACAACTTTGGGGAAAATTAACTGCTTTATATTTTTTTAACACGAGAAAATCATCGGAAAACAGTTAACTTTCCCTTCAAATTACATGGATTATATGTTTGATTTTACTTATTTTGGTTGCTCTTACTTGACCGAGGATGAGGATGTCCTACCACAGCAAATGTAACCTGTCGAAAAATTATATAATCTGGAGTCAAAAGTAGTCTATGTACTAGTATAAATTACGAACGAGATTGGCTGAGTTGTAGAATTTCAAAGGAGGAAATTTCTTAGCATGTAGATACTAGATGTTCGTATATGCCAAAAATGTAAGATACCAAATATAATACTGCGACAAGACTCAACCCGGTACCTTCTATTGTTCGGATTGTCACTCGAGTGTTATCCCTTAATGATGTAGTTAGGTGAAATTATAAAAATATATTATACTTTATAATTGATATTATAAGTCAGAAGAGCATCAGTTCAGGAACAAAATAAGCTTGAAATATTGATAGGTTATGGACAACTATTTTGAGATATTTAATTTTTAATTAATGGCGGGAAAAGGGTGACTCGGATTTTTATTGTATATTTAGCTTTGATATTATATATTTGGGACTCAAATCGTAAAGAAAAATGAAGAATCTTCTTAAAGTTTCGTAGTGTCCTTTTAATGAACTATTGAAGTCTTCTATGAAAAGAAAAGTGGGTGATAAGGGGCAAAATACGTATGATTTTGCATATTAGGAAATGTGTCAACACGGTACATTGTACCTTCTACCATTCTCAATGTCACCTAAATTTTCTCCCAAAATAAACTTTAACTGACTGCTGAGACTCCAAGAGATTTCTGGAATTTTTTTAGGGTTTGTTAAACTGACCAAAAACACTCTTTAAATGTTGAAAATTAGAATTCGACAGCCAAGATATATTCTGGAAAATCAAACATATGCAAATTATATGCAAATAAGTTGACTCTTGATACTGTAACTGATGCTGATCATTTATATTAAACTATGTATTGATTGATGGCATGGAAAGGGGGGCGTGGTATAATTTTGATTTATATATGTGCCATGGTTGTCTTACCGGGGAATTATTATTGAGGAGCCAGGTCTGCCGCCGTTTTTACAGACTTCTGACAAAACATTGTCCAATTTGACCTTGATTTTACAGATCAGATTTTCACGAATTGTATGATTGAACTCCCTGTTCTCAATACAGATCAGCTGGGGAAATTCTAAAAAAGAATTGAGGGTTTTATGAACTATCAACGGATAGCGGTTTCAATCACGACTACATGCGGGATTGGGAGCGAAGAGGTTATTCGTATTTTGAAGTTCCCTCATCCTTAGGTCTTTCGTTTCTGCGTGTCTGGTAATTATCTCAGATAACTTTTGGTTAGAACGATAGCAAATTACGTAGTACTTGTAGTTAGCTCTCCCTTATTGTTAATTTCTAGTACATTTCAACTAAATTATATCATGAAACACCGGTACCAGAACAGGAAAAAAAACGAATATTATATTCGTGCACCAAATTATACATTTTAAACTAAAGATAATGTAAACTTGAGCGGATTTGTGTTTGTCGTGTTTTAACCACTGATTGATGCTTAATGAGATGTGCACGAAGACTGAGTTAGGTAAAATCTCTACTTACATTCACAGTAAGTTCCATAAAAACGGGTCAGACAATTGCAATACCAGCCATTTCCAGAAACTACACAATACCCTCGATAGTTACAGTTCCCATCGGTGCAACCTATAAATAATAAAATATAAATTGAATTTTTTTCAAGTTACAATTAATAATATCTTAAGTCTTTGCCTCCGTTTCAAAACCCAAACGACGACAACTGATTTTTTCTAAGAACGGATGAAAGATTGTGTGTTGTAAAATCGTGTCATGACTTGATATCAAGTACTGTCATAACACTACAGGGAGATAACTCTGTAAAATTCAGCTGAACGTTTTAAATAATCACGTTCTATTGTTCAAAAAATATAAAGCTACTCAATGATCAAAATTAATGTTTGTCAAATCCCTATATATATTCAATGAAATTTTTCCGATAAAGTGTGTGTTCGAGTTTTTTATTTTTTTTTTATTTTTGTCAAAGGGTCAAAGTAAATATATCGTCATAATTTTATGAAAATTAAACGAGCCAAATAAATTTAGTCAATGTGTTTGGTACCACCTTAATAATTATTTGGAATAAAATTGAGAAAGGAAATGGTGAATATGCAAAGCGACAACCACCCGACCATAGAGCAGATAACAGCCGAAGGCAACCAATGGGTCTTCAATGTAGCGAGAATTCCCGCACCCGTAGGTGTCCTTCAGCTGGCCCCTAAAAATATGCATAATAGTACAGTGATAATGGACGTCATACTAAACTCCGAATTATACACAAGAAACTAAAATTTAAAATCATACAAGACTAACAAAGGCCAGAGGCTCCTGACTTGGGACAGGCGCAAAATTGCGGCGGGGTTAAACATGTTTATGAGATCTCAACCCTCCCCCTATACCTCTAGCCAATGTAGAAAAGTAAAAGAATAACAATACGCACATTAAAATTCAGTTCAAGAGAAGTCCGAGTCCGATGTCAAAAGATGTAACAAAAGAAAATAAATAAAATGACAATAATACATAAATAACAACAGACTACTAGCAGTTAACTGACATGCCAGCTCCAGACCTCAATTAAACTGATTGAAGGATTATGTCTTCATCATATGAATATCAGGCACAATACCTCCCATTAGGGGTTTAGTATCATACTATCATAAAATATATGAGAAGAACATAACCCGTGTCATACCAACAACTGTTTTTTTTAGAAATAAATGTGTTTAGTTCCGATGCAAATACCCTATCAGTGAATCAATATTAAAGCCAAAATATGCAATCTTTAATGACCTGACAACAGTATCGTAACTATATCCCCTTCTTATAAGTCTATTTAAAGGTTTTGTTAGTTTCTGAGGAGAATACTGACATTTTTGTGCTTTATAAAGAATATTTCCATAAAAAATTGGATGTGAAATACCTGAACGTATAAGATGTCTGCATGTTGAGTTATATTTACGAATTATTTCCTTATACCGGTGATAAAATTTAGTAAATGTTTTGACCAGTTTGTGATATCGAAAACCCTGGTGTTATAATTTTTCAGTAATACATAAATTTCTCTCGCTAAAATCTAATACGTTGTTACATACACGAGCGAATCGTACAAGTTGAGATATATAAACACCATAAGATGGTGACAAGGGAACGTCACCATCTAAAAATGGATAATTAACAATAGGGAATGAAAAATCATCTCTTTTATCATAAATTTTTGTATTAAGCTTCCCGTTTATGATATACTGTGGATTCATTTATTTTCGTGGGTACCAATTTTCGTGGTTTGAGGAAAATTTACCTTTTCGTGGATATATAATTTCGTGGTTTTGACAAAGTCCACACTCATTTCTTTAGAAAATTCGTAATTCGTTGAACATTAGAATTCGTGGTTCTCCAGTACCCACGAAATCCACGAAAATTGGTATCCAACGAATATTAATGAATCCACAGTAGATATCAAGATCGAGGAAAGGGCAGTGATCATTATTATCATTAGCTTTATTCAAAGTAAGTTCTACAGGATAAATTTCTTTAGTATACATACTGAAGTCGTCATTATTGAGAGCCAATATATCATCTAAATATCTAAAAGTATTGTTAAATTTTTGTATCAAATGCTGTTTTGATGGGTCTTTGCTAATTTTAGTCATAAATTGTAACTCATAGCAATACAAAAACAGGTCCGCAATAAGTGGTGCACAGTTAGTCCCCATTGGAATTCCAATAACTTGACGATATACGGAATCTCCAAAGCGAACAAAAATGTTATCAAGTAAAAATTCAAGCGCATAAATAGTATCAAAGCATGTCCAATTGACATAATTCTTTTGTTTATTGCTACTAAAAAATGATCTAAAAGAATTTGAACATATGTACTCGCATTCCGACTTTTTAAATGCCCAGTTAATTAGGGATGTGATTTTTTTCTTAATAAGAATATGAGGCAAAGTGGTATATAGGGTAGACAAATCAAAACTTTGAACAGATTCAAAATCACCAATATATGCATGCAATTTATCAAGTACTTCCAACGAGTTTTTGACACTCCAAAAGTAATTAATTCCACTATTTTCAAAGGCCTTATTTGAACAATGTATTATCAGGTTTTTTATTGTACCAAGTGTACTAGTAAGTAAAACAGACAATTTAGTAGTTGAACAATGGCTAGAAGATGAAATAAATCTATATTTGTAAGGTTTTTTGTGCAGCTTCGGAAGCCAGTACATAGTTGGGACTTTCATTGTGTTTGGTTCTGCTTGTAAAGAAGTAGCTAAAAGTTTATGTTTGTTACAGATGTCTTTTTCTGAAAAGGAAGTCATTTGGAATGTTGGTGAATTCGTGATTTCCTTTTGCAGAACCTCTATATAAAATGTACGTCAAACAATAATGATATTATTAGCAGCTTTATCAGCCGGGACAAAAACAAATTCCTTGGCTAGTTCTGTTAGTTTATTTTTGATACGCGAAATAGGGTTTTTATAGTTTTTGTTAAGAGTAAAATGTTCTTTAAAATATTGTATTCGAATATCAACTAACTTCATTACTGAATTAAAAAAAGAGTCCAAAGATTTTTTGTCAGCTTTTCCCCGTTTTACCCATTTCAAACAGTAGGCACGGAGTGAGTCGTGGATGATATTACGACACTCATTCCAGCTAATAGTTGACGGGGGACAATATTTAGGTCCTTTACTGAGAAATGATTTTAACTCTCGGTCACGAACGATGTTAAGGTCTCCTGTTATAACATGGGAAATTGGGCCATAGGTGTATTCTGAATTACTGCAATTACACGACATAGGTGTATTTTCAGTGATATTTACATCTTTACACAATTGGCTATAATTAAACACATATTTTCGGGTTGATTTCTTGTAAATATAACAAATGAGAGGGAGTTAAGTATTATCAAAATATCAAGGAATTTGGTCTTTAACAGAATGGTCGTTACAAATACCGGCAATATTTACAAAAGCAAAACCTTTATTGACATACTTTATTTTAATAAAATGTTTATTATGATCTTCAGGGCGATCAATTTTTGGAAACAGTTTAGAATAACAATATGCCATTATAATTTGGACAATTTCATACTTAGGACTGTAATATGAAATTGTGTTGCAATCCTCTAAAATTTTATTTAATTTATTTATAGGTAAAGAACAAAGCTTGGTTAACAGATAATATATAATATGGATTTTTTATTTAAAGGGTTAATATTTTACAACCTTAAAAATTACTTGAGTTTTACAAGTCGATGAACTTTGATGAGAAACATGACGGGTAGCATTTAATTTGTGGAGCAGGTACTGCTCACCTACCCGCAGCACGTGAGTTCATCCCGAGGTTCTTATTACTCCACCTTTAGTTTTCTATGTTTTTTAGACTTGCTCGGTATTTTTGTCGTATTCCGTTTTTGCCATGGCGTTGATTTTTATTCTTTCAAAATGTTGAAAGCCCAATCGTTTTTTTTCCGCCTCTTTGTTCTAAAAAGGCGGTTAGTTAAAATATTTTTCCATGCAATTAATATAGTGAACTCCAAGAGATTTCTGGAAAAATCTTGGGATGTAAAACTGACCAAAACACTCTATTAATGTTGAAAATCAGAAGAAACAAATTGGGTGATACTGATTCGAACCCAAGGTATGTTCATGTGAAGTTAAATTGTTGCTCCCTTAATTCCCCTTAATTGTTAATTTCTAGTACATTTCAACTAAATTATATCATGAAAAAACAGAACAGGAAAAGGAAACAAATAGTATCTTCGTGCACCATTATACATTTTAAACTAAAGATAATGTAAACTTGAGCGGATTTGTGTTTGTCGTGTTTTAATTACCACTGACTGATGCTTAATGAGATTTGCACTAAGACTGAGTTCGGTAATATCTCTACTTACTTTCACAGTTAGTTCCATAATAACCGGCCTGGCAATTGCAATTCCAGCCAGATCCAGAAACTACACAATACCCATGATAGCCACACATCTTATTGGTGCATGGAGTGTCTGGAAAATAGAAATTGAATTTATTTCAAGTTACAATTAATAATATCGGAATTATTTGCCTCGATTTCAAAATCGTGTCATGATATGATATGATATCAAGGATTTTAAAAGGACCAAAACACTTGATAATATTATAAACTTAGTTTTAAACTGATAAGGTTAAAAATCAATTTTCTATTTAGTAAAGAAAATTGTAATAACAAACCGAAATAAAAAAATTGCTAAGCTGTGAAAATAGAAATAAAAATGAAAAGTAAAAAAATATAAAAAAATTGAATATTGAATATCTGGTTTTTTTACCAACTTGATCCGTTTGGAAGTGTATAATATGGATGTTTGATTTGAAGGGTTAAAATTTTACAACCTTAAAATTAACTTGAATGTTAAAAGTCGATGAACTATGATCAGCAACATGACGGGTAGCATTTGTGGAACAGAGACTGCTCACCTTCCCGCAGCCCATTAGTTCACCCCGAGTGTATCATTGCTCAATCTTTAGTTTCTATGTAAAGTGGACTTGCTCGGTATTTTTGTTGTATTTCGTTTTTGACATGGCGTTTTTTTCAAAGACTCTTCGTTTATTATCCGCCTTTTTTCTTAAATGCGGCTAGGTCAAATAATTTCGGGCAAATAATAGTCCTTTTTAATTGTTCTGGTTTTTTTTTAGAATATGGTTTATCTAACAATATTAGAGTTCACGACTTGAATTGGCTATCGAAGGTCGTACCGTTGCTTATATTTATATATTTACTTCATTTGAAATATGTTGGATAGTTGTGTCATTGGTACGGGCGTATTGCATTTCCGCTAATTTTTCAAAGTCCCAATACTACGTTTCCGCAAATTTAAAATATACGTTTCCGCAATTTGTATTTATTACTTTTCCGCAAATTTACCTGGTAGATTATAAAGATTTGAATGTACATATCATATATGATAAATTATTTAAAGTAATGCCAATTTGCGGAAACGTAAAACGCCGATTGGTACACCTCCATATTAATTTTTATATCCAGGGTTTTCGATTTTTATTTTGCATTCCTTTTATTTTGATTCGAGCGCCACTGATGAGTCTCGTATAGATCAAAACGCTCGTCTGTCGTTCTACTTTATTCCTTTTTGGATCATGATGTTCTCTCGACTTCTATGGTTTGTCTATTTCCCAACTCGTTGTCAAAGTCGTGTCTTATTGACGCTTCAATAAACATTATCTATCATCATGTACATGTATATGATGTTTATAGAGCCCGTAAACTTAGATACGATACATATACACTTATTGGTTCTTTCAATAAACTTAATCTTAAAGGTTATAAAACTATAGTAAGATCCCTAAATATTGTCTTGATCGTAACTTTCATTGATTTTGTTTTTTTACAAATTAATAAAAAAAAAATATATATATATATATGAACTGTAACAGTCGTGCGTGTAGATGATGCCTATCTTTTTGCACTGCACAATGTAATACTTTTTGTCAAACTATTTATAATGTCTTTGCACTAATTTGTTGGATGTGTCCTAATCCTTGTAAGGTTTTTGAAAACACGATTGATTTATTCTTTAAGCCAATTTCTATATTTTTTATTCCGTTATTATGTATTCTTTACATTTAAGCACCCCATTATTCTCTATTCTTTATTTTGTTTTTTTGCCTATTTTTCTCTATCCTTTAAATTTTCTGCCCTTTATTCTGCCCTTTTTGAACATTATTCTCTATTATGTTCACCCTATCCAGACCCTCATAAACTGTAATTAGCAAGGAAGTTTGCTACTCAGTTTCAAAATAACAAGCTTTTCATAACACATATAGAATAATAGGTATATAGTCTTACCTGTCTGAAAGTTTCAAAGCCATTGTCCCAGTAGAAATCCAAATATATTCATTTTCTCCATGTCGGATATTTTTATTGACTGTACAATCGCTCGCAAGTTGACTTTAATATCACTCGGAGCCTTCCTGTAAATCACTTGGAGCTTTCCTGTAGAATTGCTTGGCCAAATTTCTTAAATACCGTGCATATGCATTGCATTGGTTGTTTATTGCTGTCCTATTTGTTCATTTATGGTATTTGAAGTGAAAATAAGCACAAAACCAGTCATTTTGACAATTAAGATTCTATCAAGGAATCCTTTTAAGGTGACTATATCAGAGACAAAAACAAAACGTGTACACTACACATAAAAAAGAAGATGTGGTATGATTGCCAAAGAGACAACTTTCCACAAATTAAGAGACCAAAATGACACAGAAATTACCAACTATAGATCACCGTACGGTCGTCAACAATGAATAAAGCCCATACCGCATAGTCATCTTTAAAATGTTCCAAAATAACAATGGAAAACGACTTCGGAAAACTAACGGCTTATTTATGTACAAAAAATGAACGAAAAACAAATATGTAACACATAAACAAACAACCACTGAATAATTATACAAGACAAAAAGAAAAGGACAGTACAAAAATGTTAAGAATCTAATCTTAAATAAAAATGAAAATAATCCTCTTACAAAAAAAATATTTATATATACTGAAAAGATTCTCTGGAAAGTTAATTGACATATTTTGAATTTTACTTATTATATTATTCATCAGCAATTTTAGAAAAATAGTAAATACATATTTTAACAATACAACAAAGAATTTTTCAGCACAGGATCGGGATATTGTAACTTGATATGTACCATAGTTTGTTTGAAAAAGTGTGAGGGAATCGACACATACACCACAGTGCGATATCGACCCTCTGATTGGTTTACCAGAAGATTGAAAATGGTCATGTGGTGTATGTTAGATACTTCACACTTTTAGCAAGAAACTACATTGTAACACATTTTCTTTCTTGTGATATCAGTTGAGAACTTTGACACATGTCATTGACCAAATAAAAAAGTGATTGGCTATAAGTGTAGATACACCATAGGATGAACTAAATTTCAAAGCGAAGCTTTATCGTGAAATTTAGCCTCTCTTATGGTGTATCTACACATACCCAACACTTTTTAATTTGGTATAACAAGGAATTCGAATGTGGAATTGTGGTAGCTAACCACTGACCCAAGAAAAGACACGTATATGTCAATAAACATGATATTAAAATAGAAGATGTGGTATAATTACAAATGAGATGTCTGTTTATTACAAGCTATACATGTAGCTACTGGTAGATAAAGCTCCAGTAAAATTAAATTTTACCAAGGATGGGAGAGGACTTATTATCTGAAAGACAGAGAAAACACAAAATTCTTCAACATTTTTTTTATATCAATGTCACGATTCAGGAACTTTTTAATAATCCCAACTAAAGCATCTGACAAACGAACGAAATAGTTGTTTTTATTTAGGGAAAACAACATTTTATCAAACCAAATTTATATTTTCAACATAAAAATAAGGAGATGTGATATGATTTTCAAAGTTAAAAAGTAAATGGATTTAAGCAATTATAGTCGGCTATAAAAGGTCCCGAAAAGAAAAATAAGAATCAATACCTTCCGAATTTAACTGACGGCCTAATTCATAATAAAACAATTTACGAAAAACATATATGACAGACACGAACCAACTACAACCACTGAACTACGAGCTCTTGACTTAAAACAGGTACATAAAGAATTTGGCAAGTGTAAAAATGTTTGTGTGCGCTCATTTCTCCCTAAAACTATCACAGCACAAGACCAAACTATAAAAATCAGATGAATAATCGGATCATCATACTATCATTGACGATATCAGACCAAGTGCAGATCCCGCCTGTCTACAAAGGGGGATCCACACTACGGAACACCATAAAAATCGAAAAAAAAATAGGCTTCAACCACCAAAAACTCCCTCTCCCCGCATACCAGATCCGCTAATGCAGGCTGCAGCCATTCAAATAAAACGTTCAAAAATCATTAACACTTTTGAGTGTGTACTTTAGGTTAAAACAAAAATCGATAACAATACAAAAAAACGTAACAGAAAAAGGAGAGAAAAATCATACCAGACATATATTGTATTGGATTGCAGTAGTGTTAATAAATATTTAGATGACACAAGTATCATGGAAAACATAAACTGATCATGAATGTGGCAGAAGAAGTTTAGCATTATCTACTTAAGAGTTATAATTAGTCATATGCAACGAGAAACTATTACAGCAAAATGCATTGACTAGCTTGCTTGCTAGCTGGACCGTGAAGTCATAAGAAGGTTAAGTAGGTTACCCTCCTTTCGGAGTAGTCTAGTTGGCCAAACGATGAAAAGAAAACTCCGAGTGATTGTACAGGAAGGCTCCGAGTGATATTACAGTCAACTTGCGAGCGATTGTACAGTCAATAAAAATATCCGACATGGATAAAATGAATATATTTGGATTTCTACTGGGACAATGGCTTTGAAACTTTCAGACAGGTAAGACTATATATCAGAAAAGGTACATGTGAAAATCCAGGTAGCAAACAATGATTTTTCGATGTTTATTTGACATTTTTGATCGCTGTTGTGTGACAATTTTGATCGTTTTACACGGAGCTCCAACATTCTAAGGAAAACGTTTTGATGCATATATCTTTCTTATTATTTTATTGGTTCATATTTACATAAAGAATGTTTTAGCTATCAAAACTTGAAGCAGAAACGTTATATAGGAACATAAGAGTTCGTCAAAGTTTCCATCAAGCAACTTGTTATTTTTCGAATGTCGGAGCACCGCTTGACAGTCTCCCGAATGACCAAAATATTAGAAAACCGTACAGTTCCGTTCCCACACTGTGAGCCTTATTAACCCCTAATCAAGACTCATCCATCATCATTGCCGAACACATAATTCATTTGAAAAGGTCTTCCCAAATCGATTGGACGTTCACACAGACAGAAATATTTGCCACTGGTCTTTATACTCAAACAACGATTCACTCATAATTGTATTACTGAAAAAAGGGTGAGGTTAATTGTGTGTAGTATTTCAGATCCGTTGGAATACAATTAGAAATAAAAAAAAAACATTTCCCCCTCCCTTTTGCAAATACTCCTCGGAGAATAAATACCATTTGAAACAAACAGACAAGATAGAAATGTAGTGATCCTTAACATCGCAACTCGTTTTCTTCGTCTGTTAGCACGCTGTTTGCGAGCCTACGTTTTTAATGCGTAATCGAGACATCTTTAAACTTCTGCAAATCACCCAAAATGACTTTCTAAAAGTAGCAACCACTTTACTTTAAAAAAAAAAAAAGGAAAGAGAGGGGGGTGTTCTGATTTTTTTTCTCGCGAAAGTTTTAATTAGGTTGTTTTTTTCGATGTACAAATTCAATATTTAACACTAAAATGTATGGGGAAACTTTGGATTCAGAATATTTGTTCTTTCTAATCATCTGAGTGACCCGATGTTTTTAAATCAAATTGTTGAAAAAGCCATCCCCCCTTTTTATTTGAAGTCAAATGGTCGTTCCCTTACTGCTAGAAAAGTTTTTCGAAAATCTGAATTTCGGTTCTACGTAATGAACATTTAAATGACATATAGTTTACAAGTGTGAACAAATCTTGTGTACAGGTAGCTAAACAAGGTGTATAGATAACAAATTTAATGTGAAACTAGTGTACGTTACAATCCAAATGTAAACATGTTTACTGTACATGGCGTTTGGTGTGAACACGGCCTTAGTCAAACTTTAGTTACGTCAATAGTATGCAAATCTATTGTTGTTCCTTTGTTATTTAAAATACAACGCTCTATGACAATGCGAACACCATTCAGACCCTCATAAACTGCAATTTCTCTTAATGTCTTTTGTCTTTTCGTAAGTTTATTTTGCCCTTCGTGATGATATGTCATTGGTCAATCCCATTTCAGTGCAACAAAAATATTTTAACTAGTCTAAGGCCGTGTTCACATTGGCCTAAATTAGGTGTTGTGTTAGTGTAACTCACACGTAAACTAAACACAATTGCGTTCCCATTGATAAAACTCAATGTTTACATGTAGTTTAAATCATGTTTTATCTACACACAGTCGATAGTCAATGTAGGCCTTGTTTAGGTTAAGTGTACACAAAACTAGGCATTGAGGACATTAGTTGTATCGTGTATATATTTAAGGAGGAAACTATTTTTGAGTAAAATTGATATTTTTGATAATTTTTAGTATAGTTCTTTACAGAAATTGTTGTAATTTTACAGATATTTTTTTTTTTTAATTTATTTAACGTACTTTATTAACCCCTGATCAAGACTCTAAGCAGCATCATTGCCGAACCCATAATTGACTTTCGGGGTGGGGGGGGGGGGTGCTAATATAGTTGAAAACAAAACATAAAGGCAGGGGAGTGGGGTGGTGGTGGGCCGTGGATTTGTTTAAAAAAAAAATGTTTCCAGTTTTTGGCCATGATTTTTTTTTTTGTTTCTTTCACCCTCAGTTGCCGCTTTATACAATGCTAAATTTGATTTCGACTTGTCATCAAATTTTTTCGTGAAAAGATCTATAGCCCATGCCCCCTACCCCTCGACCCCCCCCCCCCCGCTCCCCCTCCAAAAAAATGAAATAAATAGTTGCTGCCTAATTCATTTGAAAAGGTCTTCCCGAATCGACCTGACGTACACAGAAATATTCGCGACTGGTCTTTTCTCAAACAACGATTCACGCATAAATGCATGACTAAAAAAAGTGTGAGGTAAATGATATGTTTGTCTAGTATCTCAGATCCATAAAATAACACTTGAAATAAAATAAAAACGTTACCCTATTCCTTAACCAAATACTCCTTGGAGAAGAAATACCATTTGAAACAAACAGAAAAGATAAAATTGTAGTGATCCCTAATATCTTTTTTTTCGGCTGTAACTTGGCACGCTGCTGCAGCTAACGTTTTTTGATGCGTAATCGAGACATCATTAGTTTATTCAAACTACTACAAATTATAAAAATGGCTGTCATAAAGTAGCAACATCTTAACTCAAAAAAGGGGGACAGTTATTTTTTATCTGAGTCAGAATTTTTTTCCGCGCGTACGTTTTTATTCCGGTTTTTGTTCGATGCTGGTGAACAAATACTTTTTTCAGTATTAACCACTATAATGTATGGGGAAACTCTTGATTCAGAATAATTTTTTTATCATCTGTATGAACAGATTTTTTTTTATCAAATTGGGGATCGGAATATTTCCATCCCCCCTTTTGAAGTCAAATGATCGTTCTCTAACCGCTAGAAAAAATGTCCGAAAACTTTGAATTCAGTTCTACGTATTTAAAATTTAAATGACATATAGTTTACAAGTGTGAACAAATCTTATGTACAGGTAGCTAAACAAGGTGTATAGATGTGAACAAATGTAATGTAAAACCAGTGTATATTACGGTAAACTAATTGTAAACATGTTTACTGTACACGGCGTTTGGTGTGAACACGGCCTAAGAGTTGCTTACATTCACAACGATCGCCATAGTAACCTTCTGGGCAAATACATCTGTAATCGTTGACTTTGTTTCTGCATACACCATTGTTTTGACAAGGGTTAACGTCGCAAGGTGCATCTAAAATAAAAGAAAAAATATTGGGCTCTTCAAACGAATATATCTAAAGGTTTCAGATCCCCCCCCCCCCCAAAAAAAAAAAAAGATAAAAAGCGCCACCAAAAAGATTATTTCAGAGATACTTGTCTCTAAACAAACAAGTTGCTTTCTTCAAAAAGGATGGCAACATGTGAACTCAACGCTGATTCGTTATCTAAAAACATTGCAGGTTTTTCTTTCTTTTTTTTTGTTGTTTTTTTGATTTGACACAATTGACTGTAAATAGAATAAGTGATGTTTTACATTTTTTAAAATGCTTGACTATTTCATTTATGACTTTGAAATGTATTTTTTCTTCGTGTTTAATACAGAATATTGCAATTTCCAGTTTCTACAAACCGGGTGCATGTCTAAGGTAAATAGACTATTGTCATATTTCCAACTTTTGCCGGACTCCAAATTATATGTTTGACAGGTTACCTACTCTGTGGTACATGTAGGACATCCTGGTCCTCGGTCAGGCAGGAATAAACAAAAGAAGTAAACTCAAAACAATTTGGTGGAAAAATTTTAATGTTATCTGAAGACTTTGTCGTGAATAGAAAAAAAAATCAGAATTTCTGTCCCTGAAATTGTACCGATTGAAAGTTTGATTTAACTCCTTTATGTTGCTCATATTTGACCGAGTACCAGGATGTCCTACCACAAAGTAGGTAACCTGTTGAAAAATATAAACCCCGTAGTCAAAAGTCGTTTATATGAAAATACCGGTAGTCTATTGCACAGTCCAATCGCAATATAAGTATAAGCACTCAGTTCGCTTTATAATCTGGGATGCATTTATTTCATCTTTCATATCTTCATATTTTGTTTCCTGGATGCTTTCAATTAGTCACATGCATCTACTCATTATTGAAACTATTTGTACTCGTGGTTGATGTGTTATATATAGATTAATTAACAGTCGAATTTCAATGTGTTACTCTGTGGCATGAAACGTATAAGAAAGTTTCGTATTTTGTTCTGAAAAGTAACGCACCAGGTTCATGAGGACATCTTTTATGCTGACAATTATTTTGGTCTCATAAAACATAACATAGTTAAAGGATTTCCTAAAGTCACTTAAATCAAACATTCTACAGGCTCAAAATGCCGAAATCGAAGGGTCTGTGTGAAAACTGTTGAAATATGGAAAAATACAGGTTGGCAGGTAGGTAAAACTTACATAAATGAAGAGATAAATGAAAAATGAACAGATTAATGTCCGATTTATATTAATCCCAGGCCTTCAGTGGGCACCAGAATCGACGAAGCAGCGCATCTATTTTGGGTGGGCAAATATCCATTTTTTGATATGGGACGAGCTCTAACGTCCCACGGCCCCAGCTTGACTTGCAAACCAGCCGTTGGACGTCAGAGTAATCCCGGACTAGCACGTGGGGTTTTTTTCTCGAAAGAAATAGTTATTAGAAACCATACGTACTGATACTCTGGGTTAGAATACGCAATTTCGTTATCATGTATATATATTCTATGCTCAAAAATGTTAGTTGATTATTGGGGGTGGAGTGAGATGTAGGCTTTTTAGACTCTTCCGACCTAAGTTTGGCCTCTGATGAAGACAAACCATGAGTTGTCCCACCTGGGCCTTTTGATCTAGTTTGTAAAAAAAAGTATTGCCGTAGGGAATTTTTGACAGACTTTGAAAGATCGGAGATGGGGAGGCATCTTGTGCTTTTTAAACCTAAGTTTAAACCTAAGTTTGGACGAATAGTGAAGACAAACCATGAGTTTTTCTCTCCTGAGCCTTTTGGTCCAGACACCTCCGAGTTTGTCAGCATAGGGTTGGGGAGGGAGTTATCTCGGTATATCACACAGTCAAAATTAACCATTGCCGGCTGGCCAAACTAAGAAATTCTTCACGAGGAAATTATACAAGAGGTAGTGGTATACATGGCCTCCAAATTGGCACATAGCACTTATACCCTAGACTCGTACGAAATTGTCAGTATAGTGTGGTGGAGAGGGTTATATATCACAAATTAAGTATTGCTGGTTAGCCAAACTAAGATATTCTACACGTAGGTCATTATACCAGAGGTAGAGGTAGATATTGCCTTGAAAAAAGCCTATTACATAAATGAGTATAAGTTATGTGAGCCATTTAAGAGACTATATGCCTACCTCTACCTCTGGTATTATGTCCCACGTAAAAAAATCTCTTAGTTTGGCCAGCCAGCAATAGTTAATTTTGACCGTTTTATATACTAGGTGCAAATAAACTCATCATAGATACCAGGACTAAATTCAGTATATACGCCAGACGCGCGTTTCGTCTACAAAAGACTCATCAGTGACGCTCGAATCCCAAAAAGTTAAAAAGGCCAAATAAAGTACGAAGTTAAAGAGCATTGAGGACCAAAATTCCTAAAAGTTTTTTTCAAATACAGCTAAGGTGATCTATGCCTGAGGTGAAAAAGCCTTAGTTTTTCAAATTATAAGTAAAGGTGTAAGCTCCATCAGACCAAACGGTCCAGGTGGAACAACTAATGGTTTGTCTCCAACACACTCAGGTTTAATTGTAGGTGTATAGCTTGTTGTTCGGTGTGAGCCAAGGCTCCGTGTTGAAGGCCGTACTTTAACCTATAATGGTTTAATTTTTAAATTGTTATTTGGATGGAGAGTTGTCTCATTGGCACTCACACCACATCTTCCTATATCTATTAAAGAGTCTACCTGTTCAATGCCCCATAAACCCAATCTTTTAAAGTCTGTCAATCATTCCCTACGGCAATATTGTTTTACATACTATGTGTAAATCATAGGTTAAAGTCTAAAGTAACGTCCATTGTACCGTAAGGCCTAAATGGAAATTCCTACGGTAATACTTTTGTACATACTTAGATGAAAATGATAGGTTAAAGTCTAAGGTCAATTGGGCCAAAAAGTATAATAAATTGAGAAAAGTGACCTTTATAAAAATAAAGGATATAAAAATGAAGGATCCCCAAACCAGATCCTCTTATAAGAGAAATTGAAGTATGGCTTGAAGAACTTCCAAGACATTATCTAATCACTTACCAAATTCTAGGCAGATATGATTATTGAACATGGCCAGGATACATTGTTGTCCAACTTCACATGGGTTTGGGGTGCATTCATCTTTATCCTATAAATACAAAAAATATTTTCTGCACTAGGGAATGACCGTCAAAGATAGTTCATATAGACTGTAATACAAATTCAAATTTAATGTAAAAAATAAAATGTACATATATAAGCAAAAACCTTATCCGAATACAAATCCGGTATATACGTTATATATAAAAGTGGTGTGGATTGGGTTTACTGGAAAATGTAACTATTTTGATCTGAGCGTCACTGATGAGTCTTGTGTAGACGAAACGCGCGTCTGGCGTATAAAATTATAATCCTGGTACTTTTGATAACTATTTACACCACTGGGTCGATGCCACTGCTGGTGGACGTTTCGTCCCCGAGGGTATCACCAGCCCAGTAGTCAGCACTTCGGTGTTGACATGAATATCAATTATATGGTCATTTTATAAATTTTCTGTTTACAAAACTTTGAATTTTTCGAAAAACTAAGGGTTTTCTTACCCCAGGAGTAGATTACCTTAGCCATATTTGGCACAACTTTTTGGAATTTTGGATCCTCAATGCTCTTCAACTTTGTATTTATTTGGCTTTTTAACTATTTTGATCTGAGCGTCATTGATGAGTCTTATGTAGACGAAACGCGCGTCTGGCGTATAAAATTATAATCCTGGTACTTTTGATAACTATTTACACCACTGGGTCGATGCCACTGCTGGTGGACGTTTCGTCCCCGAGGGTATCGCCAGTCCAGTAGTCAGCACTTCGGTGTTGATATAATGATGCAAAAATGCGTGATATTTAAAGATAATATTTATAAATAAATTACAAGTTGTTATAACCAAGATGACTTATTACTTTTTAGATATTCTTATTCTTATTTTTATTATTAATAAAACAATTTTATTCTTTAATGTTTTACATTTTTCGATCTCTTCATTCTGTATTTTAGGAGCGTTGGTGCTTTTTTTTATTATCATTATTATTATCGTTTCTCTACAACTTATATGTGGTAAGCCCGCTTTTCTTGGTAGTCTGCTCGAATTCCAACAAATATACCCGAGTCATTTCCTCTCGCTGGAGTATGCTCATTTCCTGGGTACTTTGCTCCGACTCCAAAACTACCGCAAGTCATACCCTCATTTTCTTTTATATTGCTTTAGTCGGATTTGTTATTTGTTTTACAATGGATAGTGTCTAAAACATTTGATTACAGTTAAGATTTTACATTATGGTTGATGATTTGCTTATGCTAGAATACATTATGTTTGCTATAATCAAGGTTTTACATGATGACTAGCTAGGTCAACACATTTAGCACTATTTTAATCAGTATTGCGTCCATTACCAATTCTTATGATTAAACTAACATTAAATTCTTACATACGGGAACCTTAAAACATATGTTTCTCTACACTTTATCGTAATCGCTATAGAACCATTAAAAACTTTCACAATCAACCAACATTTTATTCTTTTTTTACACGTGCATTTCTCTTTAAATTACTACTAGTAATTATTTATTTCTCTGCATTTGTTCCTTATAGGACACTTTGCATTATCTCTTTGGCATTTTCTTCTATTTTTAAATCTTTAAACAACCAACCTCTTCTTAAGATTTTATTTTTTTATGTACTTTTATCTTTTGAAGGTTAAAGTTTAAGGCATTATTTTACGATTCTCATATAAACAAGGGTATTTATTTCTACTCTTTTACGTTAAATGAATTTGAACCGCCTGAAAGTTAACTTCTAAGACATATTACATTTTAATATAGTTACTCTAAGTTACTTTTTCTTACTTTCTATATTTTTGTATTTTCTATTCAGTTAACTATAAATATTTTACTTCTCATCTCATATTGCTTTGTTTTCTTTTACATTCCTTTTCTGTTGTGCGGGAAAGAGGGGGAAAGCGCTGACTTAGGCAGTTGCCTCCCCTTTCCCATTGAAGGGTTAAATTGTATTGTTGTTGTTCTATTGTTTTACATAACTGTGTTCTCTATTTTTATCTACGATAATTGGGGGACTATCGTATGCGTTCTTTCGAGGCCTCCTGGTGAATAAAACAAAGATGTCAATATATGTTTATTTGGAGTCCAACCATACAAGTAAATTCATTAAATACATTAATATGTAATAAAAGAGTTTTGATTCTGAAATAACATTTATCAAAATACTTTATCAATTAATTAAAATAGTGTATCATAATAGTTATGGAACTTTAATCAAGAAAGACTTCTATTATTTAACTTTTCATTAAACAAAATTTATAAGTTTACGAACCTGGTGAATAAAACAAAGATGTCAATATATGTTTATTTGGAGTCCAACCATACGAGTAAATTAATGTTTCATTCCTTAGGGTTTCCTATTTTAAACCCTAAGAACACGTGCTGGTTGGACTTGTTTTATTCACCAATCAAAATGACTTTTAGAATACTTATTTTTATAAGGACAGTTTCTATTGGTTAGATCTCTTTTACCTTATTCACCTTTTTGGGGTTACTATTTTTAATTACTTAATACTTTGTTTTTACGGCCATTAGGGGAATCCGATTATTTTGGTTATATTGAATTCTAAGTGCACAATGGAAAAGAATTAGATATATTTGCTAAAGGAAATACTTCTAAGAGTATAAGCTGTCAAACCTTATTTATGTCGCTAAGTGTCAAATAAGAAGAATTTCACATCTAATACTTTGTATTAAAAGTTACATAACATTACAGACTTTCTAATTATATCTTTCATACAAAAAGCTTTATACAAGAATTAGTTATTTTCTACAATTACATAGAAGATTCCTTAGTTTTATATGAAATATTAAAATTTATTTCTTTAAATATGAAACCTTAAATTTTAGATGACTCTGTGAAAATTGACAAAAATAAAAAAAACTGTGTAAAATAATGTATATAGAACGACGAGTTACAAATCAGTGGATTTATTCTAGTCGGAACAAACAGCCAGCGAACCAAGATGACAGACAACCAAGAAACATTGAACTATTATTGCAATTGATTATTATCTCATATAAAAACACATCTTGTTCTACTAAGTAATCATAACTAATTTTTAGGGACAAAAATTTTGAAACAAAGGGGTAATATAATGATGCAAAAATGCGTGATATTTAAAGATAATATTTATTAATAAATTACAAGTAAAGCGTTCGTGAATAATGGAAGAATTGCACAGAAGTTAATGAGAATATTTATCATTTAATTGTAAATTTAAATAAAAGAAAAATAAACGTAAATAAAACAAATTAAAGAAAGTTTAACTTGTTTAAAGAACAATTTCCTAAAAATATAAATGTAAAGTGTTTAATCCTTTAAGCATATATGATAACGTTGTCTCAAAAATGTCCCCCAGCTAATTGATAAATGTGTCAGCTTCTAAAGCATAAAGATAATTATAGTTACTTTTGAAATTAATAGACTTGAACAATTAAGATTAAGTAATTCTGCCTTTAACCGACAAAGTCCATTGTTTATTAAAAGAGATCAGAGAAAGCTATTATTTTGAGTAACAAAATATTACGTGTCAAATTAAGTCCAGTCTGCTATATAAAGTCGTGCAAAACTATTTGGTTCACTAGACTGTGAACCAGAATAAAATGTAGTTAGCAGACTGGATTGTCTTTTAAAGGTTAGTAAAAATGTTAAATTTGTTTAATAGTTTATCTTATAAATTTTAGCAGAAAAGAGTTTAAAGAATTAAAAGATGTTTTCTAGTAAAGTAATTTTAATCACATTCAAAAGTAAAATCGTGGTACAGTTTAAATAAATAAGAGGCAAAGTTTGAGATAAAATTTAGGTAAATGATTTGTATAAAATATTCTTAACATATAAAAAAGAATTTAACTTATTCGTATAGATAACTTTGAAAATACAATTCTTCATTTGATATTTGATTGAATATTAAAAGTAAACGAAATAAGGGGAGATAACAGATTACACGAGTGTTCATTTATGGCGCGTATACTATTGTCGAGTTTTGTATTATTGTTCGATTGATATCGCGAAATATTTGATGTATAACTATGATGGAAAAGTTATGTAATCTTTATTGTAACTATTGTAAATATATGACTAGACTGTGAACCAGAATAAAATGTAGTTAGCAGACTGGATTGTCCCGTTGTCATGCCGAGTCCAAGCTAGTTCCCAAACAATGTAACATATGATGTGAGCAGTTCCCCGCAAAAAGAATCGATAAAACCATGAGTTCCCGCATAATATTGACATGAATATCAATTATATGGTCATTTTTATAAATATTCTGTTTTCAAAACTTTGAATTTTTCGAAAAACTAAGGGTTTTCTTACCCCAGGAGTAGATTACCTTAGCCATATTTGGCACAACTTTTTTTGGAATTTTGGATCCTCAATGCTCTTCAACTTTGTATTTATTTGGCTTTTTAACTATTTTGATCTGAGCGTCACTGATGAGTCTTATGTAGACGAAACGCGCGTCTGGCGTATAAAATTATAATCCTGGTACTTTTGATAACTATTTACACCACTGGGTCGATGCCACTGCTGGTGGACGTTTCGTCCCCGAGGGTATCACCAGCCCAGTAGTCAGCACTTCGTTGTTGACATGAATATCAATTATATGGTCATTTTTATAAATATTCTGTTTACAAAACTTTGAATTTTTCGAAAAACTAAGGGTTTTCTTACCCCAGGAGTAGATTACCTTAGCCATATTTGGCACAACTTTTTTTGGAATTTTGGATCCTCAATGCTCTTCAACTTTGTATTTATTTGGCTTTTTAACTATTTTGATCTGAGCGTCACTGATGAGTCTTATGTAGACGAAACGCGCGTCTGGCGTATAAAATTATAATCCTGGTACTTTTGATAACTATTTACACCACTGGGTCGATGCCACTGCTGGTGGACGTTTCGTCCCCGAGGGTATCACCAGCCCAGTAGTCAGCACTTCGGTGTTGACATGAATATCAATTATATGGTCATTTTTATAAATTTTCTGTTTACAAAACTTTGAATTTTTCGAAAAACTAAGGGTTTTCTTACCCCAGGAGTAGATTACCTTAGCCATATTTGGCACAACTTTTTGGAATTTTGGATCCTCAGTGCTCTTCAACTTTGTATTTATTTGGCTTTTTAACTATTTTGACCTGAGCGTCACTGATGAGTCTTATGTAGACGAAACGCGCGTCTGGTGTATAAAATTATAATCCTGGTACTTTTGATAACTATTTACTGAATAGAGGATAATCGTTAAAATTGCATAGCAAAGGGGGAACAAGTATTTAGAAAAAAAGACAAAAAAAATAGAGAATAGAGAAAAAATGGTAGATATCAAAACAAAAACAATAAAAAAAAAATGAAAAAAAAAAACCACAGACTACAATTTAGCCTTCAGTGCTAGCAAACGTTCCACGTTCTCACGTCCACGTGACAATGCTACCACAACAAGAATTTAATATTTTTATAATTCGTAAAATGCCTTCATATCCTATAAAAATGGTAAGCAAAGAATATTTTTAAAAAAGACAAGAATCATTAATTAAAAATGCCTACCTTTTTCCAACCACCTATCTCTGTGTAATAAGAACCGTCCATATCAGTAATACTGTCACCCGGATAGGAAACGACAAGCAATTCACATTCTAGTTTATTTCTGTTAAAATTCACTGCGTTGCATTCCTTGTACATCATACAGTCACTAACACACATCAATGGACCAACATTGTTAAATGCCAAGATAACATGAGAGTCACTAGATTTGTTTTTAGTGAACGAACTGTCAGCTATGTTCAGTAGAACTGCCTCACTAATGTTTATAATCAACAGCGAAATGAAAATTTCAGATACTCTCAACAACATTGTATCCCTCAATTCAATGTAATTATCTAGAACTATTGCTTCACGCGGAATTTTATCAAGAATACATGTGTTCTGTTGATTAGACAAAGTTGTATTGACTACAACTGTGTCATTGCGCTGTAAAATGTAGATGCCTTGTTTTATCCGATTTTTTTTAAATATAAGGCATGCTCAATTTAACGACAGTAATATTAAATACAATATTGAAGTTTTCGTGACTTGGTTTTAACCAATAGGAATAGTTTAGCTGAAACTATTGTTCATTGTTATTTATAGACCAACCGTTTCAATATTTCCAGGAGTTTGATTTGTTAAGCTATTGTATGTTATGAGACATTACAGGAATTAAATAATAAACATAATGCATTTGTTTGCTCTAAATTCTTGTTTTATAGCTCCGATATTTTTTTCAGAAAAGAAGGTTGTGTTTTTTTCATATTTGTATCATTTTCGTGCTAAGACTTTTATAAAAAAAAATATCCCCTTTTAAGGAATCAGCACTTTTGTCGTGGCATGAAACATCATCATTTGCAGTTTGGTTGTTTGTTTGTTTGTTTGTTTGTTTGTTTGTTTTTATTCTTATCAATTTTATATCTATAAAATGTTAAAATAATCGACAAGCTCATTTTTCTACCATTTTTAAGAATATTCTGTTAGCATGGCTTTTTTTCAAGACATTTAGACCATACGATTAAATCGATTTACGATTAGCATGTGATTAAATCGTTCAGTTGATCTTTAAAGAGTGAACTCCCCTTAGGATGTATTTTGTTGACAATTCGAACTGTTTGAATAGTTGGAAGGCTGAATCAAGAATGAAGTTAACAATGTACTCAGGTAAGGTTTATGAATGTTTGTCAAATGTTCGAACTTCTTGGGTTGTTTCCCATTGTTCCCGCCATTTTTTTAAAACTCAAATATCGCAAAAGAGAATTCCATAACCAATCAATATTTGAACCTAACTACATCAACATATAGCACTGAAAACCAAACATTTTGAAAAGCTATCATCCTTACAAGTACTATGCCTTTAGAGACCCCCCCCTTTTTTAGAAGGACGTTTTAGTTCCGAACGATTCATCATTTTGTATTGACAATTTTTTTTTTTATAATAAAATACAGTATTGGTGATATACATGTTACTTTCAGGAGACTGTAGCATATGTGCTATCTGAGAATATCCTCATTCCCACTTTTTTTAAATAATGCATTACGTTTTATATTTTCATGTTTTTCGAAGTTAAAACTGAATAAATTCGACAATACCTAATATAAAAGGGCATTGTCGATGCTTTGTTTTCTCTTAACAATATGTTTTTCATCTTGCTCTGCTAGCTTTCAATTGCATAAATTTCAAAACAGATGATTAAGATAAGGATTGATTGGTTATTCTAATTATTTATTTAATAATTAGTAACATGGATTTATAAGGTAACATGGCAGATTTTTATCAATACACGATTTATAAATACGAAACTATTCAATATTTTTCAAAGGATAAACTTTTATGTTTTAATCCCGCTAGATCGGTATTGTTTTCGGTATTGTTTCACTTTTATTGTAAAATTCAAAATATCATTTTAATATCATAAAATAAGCATTCATGTGTTAATCCCACTAGATCAGTATTGAGTTCGGTATTGTGTCACTTTCATTGTAAAATATAAAATATCATTTTGATATTATTAAATACATCTAATATTCTAAGGCCTACAATTACAGTGCAAATGTATTCTTCGAGTCGTCACGATTTTTTTTTATCTGAATGTTTATTGTTTTACTAAATCTTTGAGGGTCTCGATAAGGGGTCCTTCAATTCCATATTCTTTAATTTCTAAAGCCATTTTTCTTTTTCTTTATATTTATTTCTCTATTTTTGATGTTTGATGCACAATATTATCTCGCCTTTTTTTTTCTTGTCTTAACTATTATATTCTTTATTATTTATTTTTATATTTTTGCCATGTATTCTGCATAGTGTATAAAAACCTTTATCATCTACTCATGAAACCCCACCCAGACCCTCAGAAACAAACTAAATAAAAAATTAAGCAAATCCAGAACAATAGTTCAAAAGAAGAACTGAACATTCCCTATTGTTGTTCTTATAAATAATTTTACATGGTGGAATGTCGCATTTTATCTAGAATTAATGCTTATAACTAGCGAAATAAATGTCAAATTGATAAAGGATTCAATTTTTACAATGACATTTTAAGATGTTTTTTAATGAATCATTAAATAAATGTAGTTGAAATTTAATTTCATCTAACCCTTAAAAGGAATTGTATTGCAATTATCTTGTCCTTCCGTCTGTCCGTCAAGCAAATACTTTTGTCGCGATACTATACATATTATCAGAGTGAGTCATCGGCATCACAGGCATAAGTTTGGCAAGCCCTTTTTGTATTTTTTCAAGACATCTTCTGTAAGATATATCCTTTAATATATAAGATATCTTATAAAATTTCTTTATATATTATAACAGATATCTTACATACTATATTATAAGATATCTCATAAACTACATGTATATAAGATATCTCAAAGACTGTATATGAACACATAGCAAAATGGCTTGCCATAGATAAGTGCTATTTTGATCTTTCAGAAACTATGATAGTTGGTGTTTGTGAATCGGACTTTTTACTCATGAGTTTTTAATTTTTCGGAAAACAGTTGATTTTCCCGCCAAAATCAACAGATTATAAGCTGAATTTTGATTGCGTTTTTCAGTTGCTCTCACTTGACCAGGTACCAGAATGTCTAACCGCACATAAGATAACAAGTAAGAAATGATGTACTCCGGAGTCCAATGTCGGTAATACGAAAAATGGTCAATTATATACTTTTCAATACATGTTGAATGAATTTGATATTTTTGTCACATACATGCATTTCTCAATAACTACCTCATGCATTCAAAAGAAGATGTTAACATGTATGATGTGGCCATAGTTTTGCCCACATAACTACATTTTGACTACATTAATTAATAAATTTCAATATTAAATTTCTACCATAGATAATTCTCTTGATATGATTATCAGAAGAAGTGGTATGATTGTCAATAAGACAACTCTCTACAATAGACTAATGAAACAGAAATCAACTACTATAATAGAGATCATCGAAATTCCTTCAACAATGAGGAAAACACATACCGCCGAATCAGCTATAAAAGGCCCCGATTTGATAAATGTTAAACAATTCAATCTAAAAAAGAATAACGGTCTTGTTTATATCCAAACAATGAACAAAAAACAACAAATGATATACAGCAACAAACGACAACCACTTAATTACAAGCGCCTGACTAGGGACAGACACACATGATGTAACGGAAATAAAAACGTTAGCGGGTACCCTACCCTCCCCTAACCGTGGATAGAAGTGCTCCTGACTAGGCACATACACATACATAATGTGGCGGGGATTATATAGATATAGGAAGATGTGGTGTGAGTGCCAATGAGACAACTCTCCATCCAATTAACATGTTAACTGGTGCCCAACCCTCCACTAACCTCTGACAATGGTGTTCTTGACTAGGGACAGACACATACATGTATAATGTGACGGGGATAAACATGTGTGCTATATTAATTTTTTTTAATGGCAACTGCCAATAAATTGAAAAGAAAAAAAAATCTAAATTATCATCATGTATATTATACGATATTCGAGTTATTCAGTCTTGAAAACAGGGGATGGACAATTTTAAACATATATAATTTATATTTGGACAACATATATCATGCAAATGAACGAAGGCCTAACTAAATGATTTTAAACACACATTGACATATTTGTATGATACATATTTTAGCAATACGTATCATAAGATTTTCATTATCTGAATCTAAAAGACAATCAAATGAAATAACGTTAAGTCATTGGTTGAGTTTCCATTGCTTCAAACGTTTTAAACCAATCAAACATTTCAGGTAGTTTTTTAAAATATTACCAGTTGATTTTCAATTGTTTGTAACGTTTTTAACTAATCACAACGTTTTGGTGTACGCTTGTGAAAATATTACCCAGAAGATTATAGAACGGCCAAAACGAATTTTGTTTAAAAGAAAATATATATATGACAGAACATATTATTTTTAGAAGCATTATGAAAACTTGACCAAAAAATCTATCATCTTGAATGAAGAGCTATATGCAGGCATACGAATTATCCTAAAATCTTATATACACGAAATTCAGCCCGTGGAAAATCTTGGCCTCACAGTTTCTACGAATAAATCACAGTTATCCTTCTTCTCAATTGTTTTTAAGTAAACTAGATGGACCACTGTTGTGTTCACTTATCGCTACACTTCGGTGCGGAGAATACATGTTTAGTTTACAAGACTTAGTAGAGAGTAGTTAGTCCCACGGCAAGCCTTACATAAAATATTGCATCGATACGAATCAAAGAGTAGACATTGTTTTTGATATTTACTAAATGAATGATTTAAAGGCTGTGGTAAGATAGAGGCAAAGTTCTTGTGCTAGACTGTGTTGGTTCGGAAAGAACAACACGTTTCTTGCCGACAAATAAATTCTTTAGAGACTAATAAAAAAGTGTATGTTACTCACGATGAAAATATTATTTGAAATTTCAATAAGGATACTTCCCAGTTGGTATAAACGGAAAAAAAGTCACGGGAAAAAAAGTCACAAAATCCCTAGGAAAAAAGTCACAGGAAAAAAAAGTCACAATGTTTTAGTAAATTTGTTATCAGAACTTGAAGTATGTTTGCACACGAAAAATACACTATATGTACATGTATGCAATAAATAATCAAACTGAAGTGAATGAATGCATATGGAAAAAGTCATAAAATACTTGTATCAGATCAACTATCCTAAGTGGTATTTTTTTAAACCATAAAGGGACGATTAAACTCATTACATGGTATATATAAACTAATGCTATTGTTTCAGAAAAAGGGAGAAGGTTTGGATCCATTAAAACGTTTAATCCCGCTGCAAATGGTTGCACCTGTCCTAAGTCAGGAATCTGATGTACAGTATTTGTCGTTTGTTATATAGTTACGTGTTTCTCGTTTCTCGTTTTGTTTATATAGATTAGACCGTTGGTTTTCCCGTTTGAATGGTTTTACACTATTAATTTTGGGGCCCTTTATAGCTTGTTGTTCGGTGTGAGCCAAGGCTCCTTGTTGAAGGCCGTACTTTAACCTATAATGGTTTACTTTTTAAATTGTTATTTGGATGGAGAGTTGTCTCATTGGCATTCACACCACATCTTCCTATATCTAATGAAAGTGTAATCGATTTAAAAAAAAAAAAAAAAAAAAAAAAAAATTCAAAACTGACTTTTAACAAAGTTTTTTGTTTCCTTTTATTTGATAATGAGCCTAAGTTGTATTTCATTGATGTGGCTTTCTACCAATACAGGAAGTGAAAGGTCTACAAACGGAAATGTAAACACTAAATCATTATAAATAACAATGAGTTGTTTCTTCAACACTAAATTGAAGGAATCTTATCTTCAAAAATCTAGATATTACATATTGTCAAGCCATATACTACATTTTTTTCATGTTTTTACTCAAATTAAAGGAATTGTTCCTGTTTAACACACATCTCCTTCATAAGAAATATAAAGATTATTACAACAAAGTATTATCAGAAGGGCACCAACATGTACACGCTTCTTTTAAATGCTTTGCAATCAAGTTATATCTTTTCTAAAGTTAAAGAGTATAAAACTGAATTAAAATATGTTCATTTTCATAAAAAAAACAAATATATTGGGAATGTTTTTCCTATAAATACATACATAATAAATATTGTGACTTTTTTTCCGTGTCTTTTTTTCCGTGACTTTTTTTCCTGTGACCTTTTTTTCCTACATTCTCCCATTTATCCCCTTGTAATCACGAAGAAGCAGATACACGAATGTTTGTCCGTGTTCGGCATGCTCATGAAAATTGTTGTAAAAAGTAAATTAAGGTAGTACCGACACATACAGATGTAGTAGTATTAAGAATTGCAGCACTCTCAAAATTAGGTGGAACAAATTATGGCAAGATTTTGGAAGGAATCTAGACTATTGATGGCTTCCTGTACGTGACATATATAATGCGTTTGGTCCTCGTGTAGTTGCTCTTCCTTTCGTCCATGCAATCAGTGGATGTAGCACTTTGTCGGATTTTCTTAGGAAAGGGGAGAGGTAAGTTTGGCTGCCATGGGAAGTATTTCCAGATGTAACGGACGTTTTTTTTCTTCTCTTTCTCACTCACTAAATATCATTTAGTCAACCTTTATACCAAATATCATGCTTGTATCACGATTTGCACAATTATTTCCATTATATCTCCCACTAAAGGAAATCATGGTTATGATGTTTCATAATGAGAGAACAAATTGTTTGACAAATATGTTAACATTTACAACCATGAGTTTAATGATTCTTATTTGAGACACATCATTACACGATAAACTTCTTCATGGTCCTCGTGTAGTTGTTCTTCCTTTCGTCCATGCAATCAGTGGATGTAGCACTTTGTCGGATTTTCTTAGGAAAGGGGAGAGGTCAGTTTGGCTGCCATGGGAAGTATTTCCAGATGTAACGGACGTTTTTTTTCTTCTCTCGTTTAAGTATGAAGACACATACATGAACATCATAAAAGCATTTGTTTGCATCACGTAAAACAAAACAACATCAACATTTGCTGTTAAAAAGTCACGATGTGAATTGACTGCCAGGAAGCAGCGGAATTGTGATGCAATTCCGCCTAACAGACTTTGTTTTTCCGGAGCAATTCAAAAGAAGAACACTCAAGGAGAACATGTGTGGGCTTAACCTTATTCATTTATTCGACAGGTACATGTACCAAGTCATGAACACTGGGGTTGGATTAAAGAAATTAAACATTAATGACAGTTGAAAACCAAAATGGACTCTTCGGTTGTCAGTTTCATTCTCGTATCAGGAACTTTTGCGATGCGGAGGCTAAAAATGCTGCTGTGTTGGTATAGCTGTAAATGCTACCGTTCTGCCATGGCCTTCCTCGTTCGGGTTTTTGTATTGGTAACTGTCGGATAATTATAAGATAAGCAACATGTCTTTGGATATGACGCCATTTGCAAAATGAGCGGTGGCCATCTTGAAAAATGGAATTTTTATATGGCCAACAGCTGATTTTTTTTAAATATCATTTAGTCAACCTTTATACCAAATATCATGCTTGTATCACGATTTGCACAATTATTTCCATTATATCTCCCACTAAAGGAAATCATGGTTATGATGTTTCATAATGAGAGAACAAATTGTTTGACAAATATGTTAACATTTACAACCATGAGTTTAATGATTCTTATTTGAGACACATCATTACACGATAAACTTCTTCATAGCGAGTCTGGTGAAAGTTAATTGATATGCAAGGCTATTCTGAATGCATTAATCTGCAAAGCGAGAACACTTTCACTTTCATCAGCTAAGAGACGGTTAGCTTTTTTTCGAAAAGCTATTATTTGTCTATAAAATTTCAGGATCGAATCCGATACCGATACCAATAGTATTTGTCACAAGTAATTTCCAGTAGAAGTTACAGGTTACATTCTGTAAATCCCTCCACTATATAAGGAGAACCTTGAATTCTACCATGCAGTATGCAAGTAGTTGTTTATATCTAGATTACAATTTACGGGTACAGTTTTTAGGAAGTCTGTTTTCCTCTATTTCAATACCACTATCAACTTTGGTTAAATGGCTAAAAGATAAATCTAGTACTTTAAATTGTTTATTCATGTTTATTGTAGTAAGAAAACTAGGACGGGTTCTGAAAGCAGAAAAAAACTGAATACAATCTATTGTAGTTCCTCAGAAAAAGGATACGAACATTTTGAGTTGGCTATCCTGACTTGTGTAAAATGATAGAAGTGTTCGGGAAGAGGGGAGTAGATAATAAATAAAGTTTAACCCTTAAACCAAATTTAAAAAATCCTTATATAGTAGTTCCTCAGAAAAATGTGACAAAAATTTTCAACTCGGCTCAGTATCATGTGTAAATTGATACAAGTGTTCGGTAAACAGGGACATCAAGATGTTGAGTGATGTATCTAAATTCAAAGGCATCGCATGGTATAACTGACTTTAATAAACCCTGACCAAATTTCAGATATCCTTGTAATGTAGTCCCTGAGATGCGACTAAAATATTCCGTGATGGGACGGACTGACGAATGGATGGACAGACTGAGTGACGGATGGATGGACAGACGACATGGCCCTAAAAGGCTTCCGTAACAGACTGAGGTAGAACAGTATTTAGCGGCATTCTCAAAGTGTCTTTGATCGTAAAGTAAGACAAGGTTCAAATGGTGTATTGACAATTGAAAATGTTGATGGAACTCCTGTCGAACAGGTCATCCTTCGGCCAAAACCTCAAAATCTTGATGTAGTTGACAAGTACCCCCAGGCTGCTAATAACTCTTCTGTTGCTTGTCCAAATAAAGTGTATGCTCCTAAACATGTACAATTACTCTTCAATTCTGAAAGAAGAACACATACATTTTATAACTCAGATTGTGGTGACTTAAATTTTGATGTAGAAAATGAAAAACAATGGGGTTGTGTTTGGCGTGGAAGACTAAAATGCCAAGAATGTGATTTTGTTAGCAAATATTACAGATTGTATGATGTTGTTGAAACTAACAAATGAGGTCCAAAGTCAGCAAAGCTGAATATTCAGATTTAGTGTGGTCTGATAACTTCCCCAATCTCAAATAAAAACTTTAGAGACATTCTTATGATTTCTAATATGAGTCCACCTTCCCCATCTGGCATGCAAAAGACTGCAAACAAAGTTGCAGAAGAGATAGAGGAATTGAATAAAGCAAGTATGCAAGACATTAGGAGAAATTTGGCTGAGGAAAATAAATTATGTGGTTTATCTAATGAAATATTTGTACGGGTTGAATCTGATTGTCGATACAACAACCCTCTCATAAATAGTGGCACTACACCATTTCAAGCTGGTATCCAGGTTGTGTGCACAATGTCGGAAAATAATACTTCTGCCAAACAAATTGTGTCGTTCTTCACGGGTAATAAACTCTGTAGTGTTGCTACTAGGTTGAGAGGGAAGGGTATTGAAATTATATGTCCAATTCATGGAGGTGTGGCACAGCAAATATAGCTGAAGATGCCTCCATTGGTAATGAGGCAGTGTACAGTAGTTCTTGTGCCAGGGAGAGCAGTGATTTTTTTTAAAAATCTCCATATAACAACTGATGGTGATAGTAAATCATATCAAGGTGTCAAACAAGTTCACTGTATCAATGTTGAAGCACTTTGCGATGTTCGACATTTATCAGCAGCTATGAAAAGGGCTATTACAAAGTGCACATTTAGTTCTGGTCTTTTTTCTGGTTCAAAGAAGGCCAATCTCAAGAATAGATTTGCACTTGATATTAAAGCAAAGTGTGTTGCAGAATTAAATCAAAGCTTTAAAGTACATCAGGGTGAACTGTATAAAGTTAAGCAGCACATGCCTGAAGTAATTAAGACTACAGTAATGTGTTACAAAGGTTATTGTGGAGCCTCTTGTACGGTTAACTCATATGTGTGTGCTGCCTTGCCTTCAAATCATTGGATAAAGAATTTTATTCCAAACGGCAGCACATTTACAATGACATGTGATGATGAAGTTAAAGTTGAAAAACTGTATAAAAATTTTACTTGGTCCCAATAGTTCAAATATTGTACGGTTTCTTACCTCGACACAAAAAAATGAAGCATTCAATCGTGCACTAAGTCGGTGCAATCATAAGAATGTAACTTTTTCACGACACCAAGGTCACCTCAGATATGGGGGACAAGTGAAACAGTAGATGAACTACATAGACCACCAAGGTCACCTCAGACATGGGGGACAAGTATCTACTGTTCTACTTGTCCTTCATATCTGAGGTGACCTTGGTGGTCTATGTAGTTCATCTACTGTTTCACTTGTACCCCATATCTGAGGTGACCTTGGTGGTCGCCGAGTAGTCCATGTAGTTCATCTACTGTTTCACTTGTCCTCCATATCTGAGGTGACGTTGGTTGTTACCGAGTAGTCTATGTAGTTCATCTACTGTTTTACTTGTCCTTCAGATCTGAGGTGACCTTGGTCCTCTATGTAGTTCATCTACTGTTTCACTTGTCCCCCATATCTGAGGTGACCTTGGTGGTCGCCGAGTAGTCTATGTAGTTCATATACTGTTCTACTTGTCCCCCATATCTGAGGTGACCTTGGTGGTCACCGAGTAGTCTATGTAGTTCATCTACTGTTCTACTTGTCCCTCATATCTGAGGTGACCTTGGTGGTCTATGTAGTTCATTTACTGTTTTACTTGTCCCCTAAATCTGAGTTGACCTTGGTGGTCACCGAGTATTCTATGTAGTTCATCTACTGTTCTACTTGTCCCCCATATCTGAGGTGACCTTGGTGGTCACCGAGTAGTCTATGTAGTTCATCTACTGTTCCACTTGTCCCCCATATCTGAGGTGACCTTGGTGGTCTATGTAGTTCATCTACTGTTCTACTTGTCCCTCATATCTGAGGTGACCTTGCTGGTCTATCTAGTTCATTTACTGTTCCACTTGTCCCTCATATCTGAGGTCGATTTGGTGGTCACCGAGTAGTCTATGTAATTCATTTACTGATCTACTTGTCCCTCATATCTGAGGTGACCTTGGTAGTCTATGTAGTTCATCTACTGTTCTACTTGTTTCCCATATCTGAGGTGACCTTGGTGGTCTATGTAGTTCATCTACTGTTTCACTTGTCCCCCATATCTGAGGTAACCTTGGTGGTCGCCGAGTAGTCTATGTAGTTCATCTACTGTTCTACTTGTCCCCATATCTGAGGTGACCTTGGTGGTCACCGAGTAGTTTATGTAGTTCATTTACTGTTCCACTTGTCCCCAATATCTGAGGTCGCTTTGGTGGTCACCGAGTAGTCTATGTAGTTCATTTACTGTTCTACTTGTCCCTCATATCTGAGGTGACCTTGGTAGTCTATGTAGTTCATCTACTGTTCTACTTGTGTCCCATATCTGAGGTGACCTTGGTGGTCTATGTAGTTCATCTACTGTTTCACTTGTCCCCCATATCTGAGGTAACCTTGGTGGTCGCCGAGTAGTCTATGTAGCTTATCTACTGTTGTACTTGTCACCCATATCTGAGGTGACCTTGGTGGTCACCGAGTAGTCTATGTAGTTCATCTACTGTTCCACTTGTTACCCATATCTGAGGTGACCTTGGTGGTCTATGTAGTTCATCCACTATTTCACTTGTCCCCCATATCTGAGGTGACCTTGGTGGTCGCCGAGTAGTCTATGTAGTTCATTTACTGTTCCACTTGTCCCCCATATCTGAGATGACCTTGGTGGTCTATGTAGTTCATCTACTGTTCTACTTGTCCCCCATATCTGAGGTGACCTTGGTGATCTATGTAGTTCATCTCTTGTTCCACTTGTCCCTCATATCTGAGGTTGCTTTGGTGGTTACCGAGTAGTCTATGTAGTTCATTTACTGTTCTACTAGTCCCTCATATCTGAGGTGATCTTGGTAGTCTATGTAGTTCATCTACTGTTCTACATGTCCCCCATATCTGAGGTGACCTTGGTTGTCTATGTAGTTCATCTACTGTTTCACTTGTCCCCCATATCTGAGGTAACCTTGGTGGTCGCCGAGTAGTCTATGTAGTTCATCTACTGTTCTACTTGTCCCCCATATCTGAGGTGACCTTGGTGGTCACCGAGTAGTCTATGTAGTTCATTTACTGTTCCACTTGTTCCCCATATCTGAGGTCGCTTTGATGGTCACCGAGTAGTCTATGTAGTTCATTTACTGTTCTACTTGTCCCTCATATCTGAGGTGACCTTGGTAGTCTATGTAGTTCATCTACTGTTCTACTTGTCCCCCATATCTGAGGTGACCTTGGTGGTCTATGTAGTTCTTCTACTGTTTTACTTGTCCCCCATATCTAAGATGACCTTGGTGGTCACCGAGTAGTCTATGTAGTTCATCTACTGTTCTACTTGTCCCCATATCTAAGATGACCTTGGTGGTCACCGAGTAGTCTATGTAGTTCATCTACTGTTCCACTTGTTTCCCATATCTGCGGTGACCTTGGTGGTCTATGTAGTTCATCCACTATTTCACTTGTCCCCCATATCTGAGGTAGCCTTGGTGGTCGCCTAGTAGTCTATGTAGTCCATCTACTGTTTTACTTGTCCCCCCGTATTTGAGGTGACCTTGGTGGTCACCGAGTAGTCTATGTAGTTCATCTACTGTTCTACTTGTCCCCCATATCTGAGTTGACCTTGGTGGTAACCGAGTAGCCTATGTAGATCATCTACTCTTCTATTTGTCCCCCATATCTGGGGTGACCTTGGTGGTCACCGAGTAGTCTATGTAGTTCATCTACTGTTCTACTTGTCTCCCATATATGAGGGGACCTTGATGGTCTACATAGTTCATCTACTGTACTACTTGTCCTCCATATCTGAGGTGACCTTTGTAGTCTATGTAGTAGATCTACTGTTTCACTTGTCACCCATATCTGAGGTATACTTGGTGGTCACCGAGTAGTCTATGTAGTTCATCTACTGTTCTACTTGTCCCCCATATCTGAGTTGACCTTGGTGGTAACCAAGTAGCCTATGTAGTTCATCTACTGTTCTATTTGTCCCCCATATCTGGGGTGACCTTGGTGGTCACCGAGTAGTCTATGTAGTTCATCTACTGTTCTAGTTGTCTCCCATATCTGAGGGGACCTTGATGGTCTACACAGTTCATCTACTGTACTACTTGTCCCCCATATCTGAGGTGACTTTTGTAGTCTATGTAGTAGATCTACCGTTCTACTTGTCCCCCATATCTGAGGTGACCTTGGTGGTCTATGTAGTTCATCTACTGTTCTACTTGTCTCCCATATCTGAGGTGACCTTGGTGGTCTATGTAGTGCATCTACTGTTTCACTTGTCCCCAATATCTGAGGTGACCCTGGTAGCTTCGAGTAGTCTATAAAGTTCAACTTCTGTTTCACTTGTCCCCCATATCTAAGGTGACCTTGGTGGTCGTCGAGTGATGTATTTAGTTCATCTATTGTATCATTTGACCCTTATATATGAGGGGACTTTGCTGGTCGTCGAATGGTCTACGTAGTTCATCTACTGTATATATTGTCCTCATATATAAGGGGACGTTGGTGATCGTTAAGTAATCTTTAATAGTCTTTTGAATCCCTTGACCCTTTTATCTGAGCACCTTCTTAGTGGTCGCAGAGCGCATCTTCAGTGGTCGCCGAGCGCATCTTTAGTGGTCGCCGATTAGTCTACGTAGTTCATCAACTGTATGATTTTACCCTCATTTCTGGTGATGTTATCATTTGATTGATTTCATACAAAAAATTTATAAAAAAACAATGTACGTTGATAATTACTTGACTGACACAAGAACAAACAATTTTGTTTGTTTGTTATACTGGCCATTAACAGAAACAATACGTATTTTGTAAACATTTATCTTTACAACTCTGAATAAAAAAAAGCTCAGTTTTAATGTGTTATTCGTTAGAACACATATACATGATTCGTATAAATGCTTATCTACATTTGAATATTTAAAAAGTATTTATTCAAATATAAAGAATGAGAAGAAGAATGGGTTGAATATGACGAAGCAATCAATCGTAAAATAGTGTTGCTCAGTTTTTGATTTTCTTTGTTGTGTTCTTCATACTGTTGTTTGTCTTTTAATCATTTTTTTGTCATCGCATTGTTAGTTTGTTTTCATATTATGAGAACATGATCTTTTGATCAGTTTACTTAAGGTCTGAAGCTGGCATTTCAGTAACTGTTAGTAGTTCTTTGTTACGTTAAGTTGATCATTGTCATTTTACTTCGTTTCCTCTGTTACCTATTCTAGCATCGGACTCGGACTTCTTTTAAACTTGGAGAGAGGTATATGTGGAGGGTTGAGCTATCACAAAATATGATTAACCTCGCCGCATCAGTGAGCCTGTCCGACGCCAGGAGCCTCTAGCCCTTGTTAGTCTTGCATATTTTCTAATTGTGGTTCATTTATATGTTTCTGAGGTAAATGTGACGTCCGTTTTCGCTGAACTAGTACACATTATTTTGTTTATAGGTCAGCTAAAGCACGCCTCCAGATGTGTGATTTTCTCGTTATATATGTTGAAGAACCATTGGTTGACTTGGGCTGTTTTCTGCTCTTTGGTCGGGTTGTTTCTCTTTGGCACATTCCCCTTTTACATTTTACATTTTATTTCGACTTAGGCGATTAATATCCATGACCTATCCTTTGCCTCTTTTCTATATATAGATGTCTTTGTGTTTACTAATAAAGGTGTTTTTACTTCGTTGGTTGTGTAATGGATGTATTGGCATCGTTTGAAAATAAATTTAGGTAAAAACTGAACGAAAATTGTCTATATGTTTAATAATTAATACAATAGTAAAGTTTAAGCGATGACGTTGTATAAACCTTTAATCTTGAATATTTTCAAACCGGGTGATAAACGTCAATTAGACCAAATTTAGAACATTATTTGTTATTCCAGGACTGTATATATAATAAGGATTTTAATATGATTGTCAGTAAGAAAACAATTCATTAGAGACAAATAACGTAGATGTTTCCCACGTAAGGTCTCCGGCGGCCTTTACAAATTAGCAAAATCGATACTGCATAGAAAGCTTATCAAAAGCCAAGACAAGATTAACCTAAACAGAATTCAAACGAGAAATCCTACGGCCTTATTTATGTTCAAATCAACAAAAGAAAAACATGGGATTAGATGCACAAACGACTTCCACTGAATAAATGGCTCCTCAACATAGATGGTCATCTATTGTTTGTTGCGGGTTGAACATATTTGCTGACGTCCAACCGTCTTCAATGGAAGTAGGGTAACAGCATACCGTAGGAACAATCTATAAACAATTGGGTGTGCAAAGTATAAAAGATATGTGGAGGGGCTTAAAGATAAAGAATAGGAAATAACGAACACTGACATAAAGAAAGATGGAAATGGTCTCAAACAAACAAAATGAGTTGCAACAAACCCCCCCCCCCCCCCCCAACCACCCACCCAACCCACCCCATATCCCTTACTAGACATTCATAATGATTAACGCTTTACTAAACCATAGAAGAACATAACTTCTTATGATATCAAAAGTTAGCAGGAATATTCGCCATATAAACCATTCTAACAGTTTATTTGGTGTGCGTTATATTATAGACAAAATGGTGAAGTTTTTTGCATGTTTTGAGCATGACAATTATATATAAAAAAAGAAATGGTATGATTGCCAATGGGACAACTCTTCACAATAGATCAAATGACACAGCAATTAACAACCATATGTCACCTATTAGCTGCTTTACAAGTTCAAAAGTTGAACACAATGTACGTTGTAAATAGTGCAAGCATACACCATTGAAAAAATAGTTGGCATTCACTCAAAATATACATAGATTGGTTCTCTCCCTTGTTACATACGGGTATCTTATGCATACTTGTTGTCAAGTATATATGTCTGAGCCAAACAGACAAAGGATCCGCGACAACAAGGATGACTCATATAACCGTGTGTACAAAGGGAGATAATCAACCTAGCACAATTACAAACGATACACGATATGCTGGATACACACACCACTTCTAAAATCCAGATAATATCAAACAAGGAGTATTGAAAACAAGCTAGTCAAAACTAGACCAGACATTTCAAGGTAGACACATGTCACTGTTTTTCAACTAAAAGAAGCAGATGCTGGTACACTTAGAACTAGATCGACGATTTAGCGATATTCTATGGACTTGAAATAAACAAATAAATTTTTCCTGTCATATAATTTGATATGAGTAAGCATCATTTTTGTCATTATTTTTATACCGAGCGTTATCGAATTGTAAACATTGACAACTGTAATACGATATAGACCTACTTTAAAATAAGTATAGCGCATTGGACAAACGAATTGCTACAGTTATGTTAATTCAAGTTATATTATTCTCTGTTTTTTAATATGAATGACAGATGTTTTAAAATTTTAACATTTTAATTCTGTCTATGGTCGAATTATGCTTTCATCCGTAATTTCAATATGATTCTTTTCAGGTACCCTAAATTTTTATGCAATCAAATTATCTAAGGGTAACTTCAAGGAGAGAGTAAGAATATGCAAAGATATTAAGGGCTAGATACGTGAAATCACTTTGGGTAAATTGAAAGACGTCTTTAAAATTGTCTCAAAATGTACAATGCACAGTGTATTATAAGTCTAGAAAATGCAGCATGTTATTGCGTGATAAAATTTAGAAAGATTTACAATTATGTTATTATGTTTTACATTTTGTAACCGTGTCTTCTTTTAGTTCTATACCCCAAGTCACAATAGGCAGTATTTGTTTCTACATCTAATGGCAATCAGTGTCGTTAGTTCTGACATATACTATCATGTTAACGACGGCGTCGAATCATCATTTGTGTCTTCTTGAGGGAATAATAGTGACCTTTCCAGTGGTACCACTCAATACCATCTGCATATGACTTGTGGGGACCATTGAGATACAGTCCATTCAGGTTGGAGTGATGGCAGTTGCCATACCACCATCCACCTTTAAACAGCTTTGGACAATTACTCGAACTGTCTCTATCTAGCGTTGAGAAAGGCTGACTTTTGTGATTGGTTGTGTCCAACGAATTCCCTATAAAAGACGGAAAATGTCACAAATAAATTGTCTAGATATTGGTACAAAATTACAATTATACGCTGGACATACGTTACAAAAATGTATTCATGTTTAACTAAGCATTTGTATAGGTCGGAATACAATTTTTCCTATCTTTGAGCTGTGTCCGTTTGATCCCTCGCCCACTAAAAATAATTAAACATAGTAAGTTTTTTGCTAAATTAATACTAATAATCAAATATTTCTGCATAAAATGTATGTGATTTAAAATGATTTATGGTAATCACACGATCACTAACCAGAGCTTACTTGTTTTACCAATGCTGAAAACAAGTTTTCAGTTGATGAACATGAATGGTAGTGTCAGAAACGAGGTATATAATATTTGTATGCATAATAAATAAACACAGCTGGAATTTCAGTTAGCCATATTATCTTCATTTAAAGTTTCAAAATGTAGATTTGGCAAAATAAGCTTGTTCTTATTCTAAAGTCGTAGATTGTGGTAACATTGTTGATTTTATGTTTCATATTTGAAAATTATTTCAAACGACTACAATCTTTTTAAATCCCTGCAAGGAACAGTAGACTTTGAAGTGATTTTAGAACTATATCAAACATACACTGTTTTGTTGGTGTTTTTTTTTTCAATTATGCTCTGTGCAAATTCATAGAATATTAAGTAAAGGTTGTATATTATGTCTTTTATGAGGCAACAAACCTTATTGTTTTAGAAAGAATAGAGTATGATAATGTCACTTTTTGGCCCCTGAATTCCATTTATCCAATATTTAGTTTCTTGTCTTTCTTGAGATGGCATTTTCATTTAAGTATTACATTATTCGCAAACCCAATTTTTAGATTTATGATACTTTTAAGCCTGGCCCCTCTGAAACTGACGTAATGTTGGGCGGATGGACCACTTACTCCTGATGATGTATGTAATATAACTTATATTCTTTTTGTACCTCAGGATGGATACTTTTACACAAATTCAAAGCTCTAAACATGATAAAAGACTACGATTACTAAAACATGTGTCTACACAATAAAAAGTGCCAATATTTCCTCTTTTTTTACAATATTCATGTAATGCCAGATAATTTAATACTTTGATACCACCAATTGGATCTTATACATGCAAGGAAAGGACTTTAAGTTTGATTTGCAAAATTAGTTGTCGGTTTTAATATAAGGTGCCAATTTGTTTACCTTTTTCTAATATATTATGTAAAAGCACTTTTCTTTTTTTTTATTTTTTCACTTCAGAATCGATACTTTTTGCAAAAATTGAACGCTCTAAACGTCTACGGTTACTAAAACGTGTGACGACAACAATAAAAAGTGCCAGTATTTTATCTGTTTTATAATATTCATTTAACGTCCTGAAAATTGAGTTCTCATTTTAGTGTGGATTGTTTGATATGAAGATGAAGGGTTTAAAATTCAAAACTATGTTGTCGGCTTTGATAAAAGTGCCACAGTTGTCCCTATGTCTAGAATATTATATTATTTAGATAACAGCATTCATTTTTTGGTACCTCAGGGTGGAAATTTTAACATAAATCCTATGTTCTTTATATATACATGTATATTTATAAAAAAGTTAAATCACAAAAATACTGAACTCCGAGGAAAATTCAAAACGGAAAGTCCCTAATCAAATGACAAAATCAAAAGCACAAACATATCAAACGAATGGACAACAACTGTCATATTCCTGACTTGGTACAGGCATTTTCTTATGTAGATCTACTGTAACTAAAATTTATGTCGACAATAAGTAAAAGTCCCTATATTTTTCTGTCTGTATTCATTCGTGTGCTTGCTTGATAATTGAGAACTTTAATATCTCAGAATGGATTTTTTTACATGAAAGGGGAGGCCTAAAGTTGAAAATTGCACAAGTTGGAGTTAGCATAAAAATAAGGGGCCAATATTTTCCCTTCTGTTAGATAATTGAATAACGGCACTAAGTCCATTTTTTTTTGTACCGCAGGGTAGATAATTTAGACAGATTGAGAGCTCTTTAAGTCTATGGTTACTAATACATGTAATAGTTATGTCGAAAACAATAAAAAGTGCCTATATATCTTTTGAATATTATATTCTTGTACAGTCCTGATAATTGAGTACTGTAGATACCTCTAGATGATTTGTTTGACAAAATTGAAAGAATTATTACGATTTTTTCATAAAAATGAATTGCTGTGGTCTGTAGGATGAACAGGTTAATTAAGTCTCCCAAACAAAATTTGGAGACTTATTGTTTTTGCTCAGTTCTTATTATTTTTATTATTCTTCTTCTTCTTCCTCTTCTTCCGCCACTTTAAAAATAAACTTGTCCGCAGCGTTTCTCCAAAACCGCTTGTCAGATTGACCTAGAATTTCATAAAATGGTAGACTAATATGTCCAAGTGAGCCATCAATCTTTCGTTTGTGCATTGGGGTCTATTAAGGGGTATTTTGGGGGGTAGAAGGGAGGGAGGGGTTTACTATAGAACCCTATGGGATTTTATTTTCTAAAATTTTCAAATGAATATAACTTGAAAACTGTAAGTGATAGATACATGCAGTCTTCAGAATTGATTATAGGACAATTAAACAAATCACATGAAATATAGGGGGAGTCCCTGGGAGTTCATCCCCACCCCCTTCAATTTGAGAATATGCTTATATCTTGTAAATGGTCCAGATCCCCACCCCTAAACCATATATATTCTTAAATGGGACGATAAAACAAATCAAATGAAATTAAAGGGAGGTCCCCGGGGGTCATCCCCACCCCGTTCAATTTGAGAATGTGCTTTTATCTTGTAAACGGTCCAGATCCCCACCCCTAAACCATATATATTCTTGTAGGGGACAATAAAACAAATGAAATGAAATTAAAGGGAAGTCCCTAGGGGGTCATCCCACCCCCTCCTGTTTCAAAACTTGTAATCGGTCAACATCCCCACCCCTAAACCATATATATTCTTGTAGGGGACAATAAAACAAATGAAATGAAATAAGAGGGAAGTCCCAAGGGGGTCACCCCACCCCCTCTTATTTGAAAACTTGTAAACGGTCCACATCCCAACCCCTAAACCATATATATTATTGTAGGGAACAATAAAACAAATGAAATGAAATAAAAGGGAAGTCCGGAGGGGGTTACCCCACCCCCTCGTGTTTGAAAACTTGTAAACGGTCAACATCCCCACCCCTAAACCATATATATTCTTGTAGGGGACAATAAAACAAATTAAATGAAATAAGAGGGAAGTCCCAAGGGGGTCACCCCACCCCCTCTTGTTTGAAAACTTGTAAACGGTCAACATCCCCACCCCTAAACCATATATATTCTTGTATGGGACAATAAGTTAATCAAATAAAATTAAAGGGAAGTTCCTGGGGGTAGCCCCACCCCGTTCAATTTGAGAATGTGCTATTATTTTGTAAACGGTCCAGATCCCCACCCTTAAACCATATACATTCTTGTAGGGGACAATAAAACAAATCAAATGAAATGTAGGTAAATTTCCTGGGGGTCACCACCACCCCTCCTGTTTGAATACTTGTAAATGGTGGAGATCCCTACTCGTAAGCCATATATATGCTTGTATGGGACAAAACAAATCAAATCAAATGAACATGGGACCATATGAATGGCGAGTTATGGGAGCTTTGTTTGGGAGACTTCGTAACAGCATCCTGTTACAATTACTTCTTGTTAAATTTGACATCATACAAGGAATATATAGGTCGATCAATAAATTCGTTTGTAAATGCAATGAACCATGTACTACGGTAATAATTTTAAATTGAGGTTACTCTCTGAAAAAGTAATTTTCAGTGACCATTTTTTGTCGCCTGCTTGACACAAATGACAACTTGCAACATTAAGTCAAAACAATTACACAAATATTCACGTCGCAATATTTATTTTCGGAGCGCCTCGTTATACGATGATTACTATGTTATGTTTCAATAAATGAGAACAACCATTTCTAATTTGAACAATATAGTAAACAATTGAATAAGGTGAATTATTCTCTGAGGGTCATTATGAAAACAAATCACATATAACTGTCATATTTTAATCATAGTTTAATCAAAAATTGGTCTAATATATGTTCGATCATGTGTTTTTGCATACAATCTTATAAGGAAACAGTTATTAGTATAAACAGTTAATAACTTCCTGCTTCATCAGTGGTTTTATGAAGTTATCTTTATCAGAAAGATCAAACCTAACATTTGAAAGCCAAGGGTTAAATACCCAAACATGTCAGGAGCTTTATCAATAAATTTTGAATTGAGCTTAAGAAGCTCATTAATGACACAAAATAGGAGGGAGTGTCATCCAGAATTACCGAAAAAAAAGCATTAATTCCCGAGCCCAAATAAGGATTAATCCCGATTTCTTACGAAAATAAAGGCCCAGTCCCTAATTCCCGCAAAAAATAAAGGCCTAAAATTACGACGTCCCGAAAAAAGTCCTTTCGCCCTTCAAGATATAAAGTAACATCTGAACTTACTGCTACAAATACGTGTGCAGCTGAATCAGACTATCATTAATTGTATTTGTCAAATTGGTTATCATTTTGCACGCACGTTTAAAATAGGCCTAGTGAATTGGTTATCATCTTGCACGCATGTTCGAAATAGGCCTTGTGAATTGGTTATCGTTTGCACGCATGTTCGAAATAGGCCTGCAGAATTGGTCTAGTTTTGTATTATGAGTATCCCTCTGAAGTATTGAAAAAATTGATACCCTTTTCGATGTCGAAATTTTTTCAAGGCACTCCTTAATTTCTTCCAAGACCCAAATTAGGTTGTAACTGACTAGTCCCTTAATCATTACGAGACAACACAAAAGTAAACAAACCTGCGTTTCCGCTGTAGCCTCCGATTTCTAAAGCGAATTTTGACTGTATGTCTCCTATATAAAACGTCTTGTACCTCGCATATCTCTGTTCTCCTTCGAGATCCTCCATTAGTATGTACAGTTCATATTCATCTTTTGTGGTAATTTCATGGATTTTAGAATTACCTATAAGGTAGATAAAATGATAAATATGGCAAGTCTTATATCGTTAGAAGTGTCAAAGCGTTGCTGGGTTTCCAAAATGTAGAAATAACAAACTTTTCAACAAACAAAGAAAAAAAAATTAGTTGGAATGTCTGCTGTAGAATGTCGAATGTTAACTTGAATATTTTTGTAAATGGATGTGAAATAGAAACCTGGACATTTCTGAATAACAATAAAAACTAACCTGATTTTCACATACATAAAGAAATGTAAAAGTGTTTTTTTTTATTATAAAAAGGAGTCATAAACGACATTATGAAAATCCAAGTAACGATAAAGTGAAAAAAATGCATTTTTTTACATTTCTATATAAACAATATATTTCTCTGAAAAAAAACCAATATACGATGAAAAAAAAAAATCAAATATGTTTAACATATAAAAATAAAAAGATGTGGTATGATTGCCAATGAGAAAACTCTCAAAAAGAGACCAAATTACACATAAACAACTGTAGGTCACCGTACACCCTTCAACAATGAACAAAACCTATACTGCATAGTAAGCTATAAAAGGCCCCGACATTACAAATGTAAAACGATTCAAACGAGAAATCTAACGGCCTAATTTATGTACAAAATAATGAATGCAAAACAAATATGATACACACAAACACCCTACAATCACTGAAGAACAAACTTCTGACTTTGGACAGGCACATACGGAATGTGACAGGGTTAAACATGTAAACGGGCGCCCAACCCTCCCCTAACCTGGGACAGTGGTGTAACAGCAACACATAATAAGGAAACATAACAAAAATACCGAACTCCAAGGAAAATTCAAAACGGAAAGTCCGTAATCAAATGGCAAAATCAAATGCTCAAACACATCAAACGAATGGATAACAACTGTCATATTCCTGACTTGTAGAAAACATAAGAAAATGTTGGATTAAACCTGGTTTTATGGCTATATAAACCTCTCACTTGTATGACAGTCACATAAAATTTAATCGAAGAACAAACTATAAAAATTAGTAGAAAAAGACTTAACTAATCAGATCGATACAAAGCAGAAAAAAACATCTACAAAAAACACAGAGTGGATGTGGCAGAGTACTTTTACTCCACCACAACACAAATAAACTATGTACAGATCTGAGAGCACTGACAGCTAGTTCAAAGCCAATGACAACTAATAAAAATAAAATGCATGCATCTAAGACTAAAATATCAATCAGTACACATCCAACATGCAATTTAGTGTTAAGATGTCATTAATAGTCAGAGAAACACATGACCGAGTGCAATGCCAAGATACAGGTACCGACATATTGTAGAGCCATGAATGTGCATATATATATATAAAAATAATATTTAGTTTGATTCAAATTTACTGATAACAAAATACATATTAATACCAATACAAACAATGTTCAAAGATCTAGTTTCAGTGTTGAATTGGTAATTCTTAGAATAAGTTTACTTAAAAGATCGATAAGTTTACCCTAATTGCATCTAAGTTTCCGGGCTCGATAAATACATTTCCGTAAAAATAAGGATATGTTATCCCGTTTGAAGTATTTTTTTAACAGGTACAATCAAACTTCGAAACCAAATTTATGGAAGAATTTAGCAAAGGTTTAAAGTAATTTGTGGTAACGAAATCCCTGACTTAATATTTTACCAATAATACATAGAAAACCTTCACTGAAATCCAAAACGTAATAACAGACACGAGCATAGTAAACGAGTTATATATAAACACATAAATATGATGCCAATGGGACATCACCGTCCAAAAAGGAAAATTAACAATAGGGAAATAAAAGTCGTCCCTTTTGTACACTAAGATGTCATGAGAATGAATATTATTTAATTATAGTCTTTTTTTCATTTTTTTTTTCTATAGGACAATTATTCCTATTTAAAGCAAAATGCGCAAAACTTAAAAGTATTTACTAATATGACTGACATGTAATTTTAATACAGTAATAGTGCAGTCTATCTTATTGTTTGATATAAAGCATGATAATAAACTTTCTTACCTAACCAGAATTCTCCTGTTACGTCACCAAACCCGTTTTTGTAATCCGTCCAGTTCCTAAAGAAGTCGACACTCCCATCCTGCCTTTTCTGGAAAACCTGTAATTCACAATACACAGTAATTGGTACTTAAGTCACGTGTTTCGTACAATACTAAATTGTCTGAAATATAATCATCGTCAGTGAGTTTATTGAAAATATCGTTTTTTGTATTATTTTAACATTGTGTTTAATTGTTAAGCTATCACTTTTTTGGGGGGGAAATTGACAAGTGAAATACGTACGAGTGGATTACTATCGCTTGTGAAACAATGTTATCTTCTGCATTCGGTTCTATCTTTTTGGTTTTATATGTTCATCTTAGAATCAACAACGATATTCTTTATTTTTAATTCTTTTTTTTTAAAGAGACAAAAGACTTAAATACACTTAGCTGATTGACAATATGATGGGAAAGTAAATTGGAATTACGCACCAAATACACTGAATATATGAATATAAAAAAATAATAAGTTAATTCACAGATGGAAAGAGCTTTCAGTTGTCAGAGAACAACTACAATTTCGATAAGAGCTTATATAAAATATACGGAAACTACACGTTTGATTGGTACTTTTTTGAGATAAAAACTCAACTTCTTTCGATGTTCAAAATACCACTTCTGGTTCACCCTTTTCCGGGTAACATTCATTAAATCATACTCATGGTTATATCATACGCGTCGTGTTGCTCTTGTTAGTACAAATTTCGTAATAAGTCTAATTCGGTATGTCACATTCAATGAAAATGGGACAGGATTGTAGTGTCGACAATTTTAACATATCCGCTGTCATGAGTGAAACGGCTTTTTTTACTGTTAAATTTGTAAATCATTGGTAAATGCACTTGAAATCAACCTTACCAACCAACCCCCGCCTTCGGTTTCCATGTCACAGTATGTTTCAAATCCACGGGTGTCTGATGGATATATTTGGTATATACCACTTTTTGACTCGTTCTCTATGAAATCTTCGCAATCTCTAGGATATTCTGTATAATGAAAAGGTATAATCTGGTTAATGTGGATTCATTATTATTCGTTGGATACCAATTTTGTAGGCTTTCGTGGGTACAGGTGAACCATAAAATTAATGTTCAACGAATAACAAATTTTCTATTGGCTTGTATGCAAAGTTTTCCTTAATCCACGAACATTGGTACTCACGAAAATTAATGAATCCACAGTAATTGTAAAAAAATTCAATTTTAAGTATGAGTATCAGTTCTAGGTGCTTACCCATTTTTTGTTAAATCTAACGGAATTATAAACAGCTGTCATACAAGTTGGAGGTTTAGCTAGCGATAAAAACAGGTTTATCCGACCATTTTCTTCGAAAAAAAGTACCTGTACCAAATTAAGAATACGACAGTTGTTTTCTCACTAGTTCTGTCGATTAATAGCGTTTTATTTTGTCAGTTTTTATTGCCATTCACTTTTTAATTTTCCTTGAAATTTTGGATTTATTTTATACTGTTTACAATGTATTATAGGGGAAGATATATATATTAGCAATCGAAATCGAGAGAATTGTGCAAATGATGATATAAGCATGAAAATTTGCACGAAGCATCATTATTATATACTTTTGAAGAAAAAACTGCTGGCCATAAAAAAATATCATTTTTTTCAAGATGGCCACGGCCTTTTTCTAAAATGGCTGTTTTTTCCAGTTCGAAAATACTTATGTTTCTGGAAAACTTTTTCTTTGACCTTCTTTAAGTAGAAGATATTATCAGGTTTGGTGACTACTTTCCTAACATATGACGCATATACTAGAAATGAATATTTTACATGTTCAGGGTTTGCACATGCGCAAAAATGTTACGAAATTCACACAAAAACGTTTGAACTATTTACCATTTATTTAGTGCTTTTGGATTTTCAATGATATTATGAATTGGTTTGATTGATGGGAGTTGACTGAGCAAAGTCTGGGGCATTCTTAAGCGCCCTATTTCACTGCTTAATATATCTAACTCCCTGCTCAATTTTCTTGTTTCGTTATTGTCAGGGTCATACAACAATTCTTTTTATCTGTATGTTCGCAACATATTTTGATGAATCAAACAAGTTTTTCAAAAAATATTTTATTACATAACTTGACAATCAATGTGTTGCTTCTTGCAAGGACAAATATAAAATAAACTTACCTCAATAAAATAATATGATTACATATAATACTGTAGTCTCACAAATCGCACCGCTGCTAACCACAGTCTCCGAACACCTAGTTCATGAGACAACTTGTTTTGAAACACCTAGTCTCCGAAGCACCTAGTTTCTGAGACAACTAGTTCTGAAACACCCTAGTATCCGAGGCACCAAAGTCACCAGACTATTACAAACTACTTGTTCAATGGACTGCGACCATTCCCAAGGAGAATTACAGTTTCAAAACAACCCAGTAGCTTGCAAAAATCGTAAAGACTTCTATACCGTTAGCTTCAAACCACAACCTTTCAACCCGAAATTATTGGTTTACAACCTTCCCAAGTCTTAAATTCTTTATTTGCTGGTATTATCTTTCTGATGCTTCACAATCAACAGCCAAATAAGAAATGAACGACCTCGCACAATGTATCGGTATCTTCATACGCACATAGCATGGACCCCAAAGGAGAGCACCCTAGCAACAACGAGTCTCATAGCAACCAAGGATAACGGGATGATTTTCATTTAATTTTCGTTAACGTATTGTTCAAAGATCTACGAACGGTTTATTTATATTGATTTACAAATAAACAAGGAACTACAAATATTGTCTTACGCTTCAACTGCTTTTTTTGTCACAGTTACAGTTCACATTGGTGCATGGAGTATCTGAAGGAGAAAACCCACTTATTTTGAATCATACTCTAACTTATCTGAAGTATCTGTTTACACAAAACCACAATTTTAAAAGATTACAAAACAGCTTTGAAGTTCTTGGAATTATAAACCGAGTGAAACTATTTCAGTAGGAAGATACAATGAGTTATTCTAATGCAATTTGTCATGTAGCGACAATTTTGATTGGATGACGTCTGCCGTAGGTAACAGCTCTATTTACTTTCACAGTTAGTTCCATAATATCCGGCCTGGCACTGGCAAAACCAAAAAATCGATCCATCAATTACACAAAACCCACCATAATAACAGATCACATTGGTGCATGGAGTATTTGGACAACAAGAATTGAATTCATTCCAAGTTACAATTAATAACATGGGAAGTATATGTCTCGGTTTCAAAATCGTGTCATGATATGATATGATAAAATTGAGAATGGGGATGGGGAATTTGTCAAAGAGACAACAACCCGACCATAGAACAGAATTGATACATGTATTAAGGATTTTAACAGTACAAAAACACTTGATACTAATAATGAGTTAAGTGTTAAACTGATATGGTTAAAATCAATTTTCTATTTAGTAAAGAAAATTGTAACAACAAACCGAAATAAAAAAAGGCAAGCTGTGAAAATAGAAACAAAATCATTTGGAAGTGTATAATACGGATTGTTGATTTAAAGAGTTAAAATTTTACATCCTTAAAAATAAGTTGAATTTTAAAAGTCGATGAACTATAATGAGCAACATAACGGGTAGCATTTGTGGAGCTCGCCTACCCGCAAGCACATGAGTTCACCCCGAGTTTTTCATTGCTCAAACTTTAGTTTTCTATGTTCTGTGGACTTGCTCGGTATTTTAGGTGTATTCCGTTTTTGACATGGCGTTGTTTTTTCAAAGACTCTTCGTTTATTAGCCGCCTTTTTTCTTAAATGCGGTTAGGTCAAATAATTCCAAGCATATAAAAATCCTTTCTAATTGTTCTTTTTTATCTATCAATATTACAATTTATGACTAAAATTTGCTATCGAAAACCGTACAGTTGCCTATAACTGCTTATATTCACTTCATTTAAAATCTAGTGGATAGTTGTCTCATAAGCACATCTCCTTAATAATTTTCATATTAATGCTTTTTGATTTTTTGCCTTCCTTTTGTTTTGATTCGAGCGCCACTGACGAGTCTCGTATAGATGAAAACGAACGTCTGTCGTTCTACTCCGTTCCTGTTTGGATCATGATGTTCTTTTGTCAACTTCTTACTGTTTGTCTACTCCCCAACATCTGATTGACGTTTCAATAAACGTTATCTATCATCATGTATATCTATTATATGTTTGTTAATAGAGCCTGTAAATTTAGATTCCATTTGTATACACTTATTGGTTCTTTGAATAAACCTAATCTTAAAGAATATCAACTTAACACTATAGTAAGATCCTTAAATACAATAACTGTCTTGATCAGTTACTGTCATTCATTTGTTTTTTTTACAAATTAATCACAAAACCAAAATTAATATTTATTAATGAGGGTCTCGAAAGGGGTCCTTCATTTCTGTATCCTTTATTCTTTAAGCCAATTTCTATATTTTTTATTATTTTTCCGTTTTTCTGTATTCTTTACATTTCAGCACCCCATTATTCTCTATTCTTTATTTTGTTTTTTTGGCCTATTTTTCTCTATCTTTTAATTTTTCTGCCCTTTATTCTGCCCTTTTTGACCATTATTCTCTATTCTGTTTACCCTACCCAGACCCTCATAAACTGTAATTACTCTTATTGTCTTTTGTCTTTTTGTTATTTTTTTTGTCCTTCATGATGATCTATTATGAGTCAATTTAATTCCAACTGATAACGTTGTTCAAAAACCTTTTTTTTTTCAAAAAATTAACAGTCAAAATAAAAAGCTGAATTTGTTTGCAAAGTGAAGCATTTTATGCATGTTGACCTGAATTAAACATGGTCCCCATGACAAAGGGAATTTACTAAAACTCAAGTTAAGGCAATCGCATCATATGCTGATTTATTTTTATTTCTAGATATATAAAATATTTCTTACTCAGAAAAAAAACCATAACCCCATCCCCCCCCCCATTTTTGAAGTTAAATGGTTGCTCCCTTATGCCAAAAATGTAAGATACTGAACATGAGTACTACGATAAGTAAGTGTTTCAGAATCGAGTGCATTCTGGGTAATATTTTCAACAAGTGTACACCAGAACGTCTTGATTGGTTAAAAACGTCCTAAACAATGGAATTCAACCAATGACGTGACGTTATTTTCATTTTGGGGGTACGAACAATGTAATTACCCATAGTCCTTTAGATTCTGAAACGGCCAAGTGTAGAGTCGGTACCTTCTATCGTGCGGATTGTCACCAAAATTTAATATTGTTCCATAATAAGCATAACATTACATCTTTACTTACGTTCACAGTAAGTTCCATGATGACCGGTTGGGCACTGGCAACGCCAAGTAGATCCATCTATTACACATGACCCAAAGTTACAGTTCACATTGGTGCATGGAGTTTCTGAATGAGAAAACCCACTTATCTTTAATCACACTCTCAATTATCTGAAGTATTTGTTTACACAAAACGGTAACCACAATTTTAAAGATTCCAGAACTGCTTTGAAATAATTAGAACGCAAAAAGAAAAGGCAATACGTGAACCCCCCAGAGCGTCAAAAGTCATCTTTAGATATGTCTACTTATGAACCGCGTGAAATCATTTCAATAGGAAGATACCAGGGGTTATTCTAATGCAATTTGGCATGTAACGACAATTTTGATTGGATGACGTCTACCAATTCAACGGTTGACAATCGGCGTCATTGGCATTGGCAATAATGGTTGCGCAATCACAATCTACGTTTACGAGATATTTGAAATGTTTAATTTTGAACATTTTAAGAGTGTTGCATTAGAATAGGAATACCAATAATGTACGTATTCGAAGAGATATCACCGTCAAATTTGGATTTTACGATGGCAACTCTTCAAAAACAGTGCTATTATTCCTTAATTGAAAAAGGTAAGTTGTTAGGTAAAATAATTGCATTGATTTTTAAGGGAAATGACCTGCACTTAAATTGTGATTACCCCAAAAATGTCCATAAAATGTGTATATATTAAGAACGTAATTAACTAAGTTGTAAAATTTTAAAGGATAGAATTTCTTGAATCCTCAATGCTCTTCAACTTTGTACTTGTTTGGCTTTATAAATATTTTGATATGAGCGTCACTGCTGATTTATTTTTTAGAACCTGAATCCACAGATACTTTGAAAAGATATCCACGACGACTCATAGGTACCGAAATTGATCGTTTTCACTTGCAATGTTTGACATATCAGCGAGGTCCATGTCCAATGATCATCAATTCCAGATACAATTACACGTGCACGACGAAAAGAATGACGGAGTTCCTTTCTTAAAGTGTAACTGTCTTGACTTCGTAACAGTCTTTTTATCGTGGATCGTCCAACATTAGTGATTTTTTTTCACATCAAATGATAACCAATGTTACTGATCGGTGTGTTTTTAATTAATCTAATTCGTCTGTAAATCTTTCTTCCAACAACACCAATCGTTTGCACTAGTGTAACACATTTTTGGTACTTGGTTTATGTAGAATGCACCAATCCTTTAATGTAGATAAAACGTCATTTTTATAGTCATTTGGTACATCCATGAGCTTCACTTGATTGGACATCTTCCTAACCATGTCATTCTCCGCTATCTGTTTATACGCAATATCGAAATAAGTTTCTAAATGTTCCATTTTTGTCCACATTATATTCTCTATTCTGTTCACCCTACCCAGACCCTCATAAACTGTAATTACTCCTTAAGTCTTTTGTCTTTTTGTTATTTTTTTTTTGTCCTTCATGATGATCTATTATGAGTCAATCCAATTTCAAACGATAAAGTTGTTCAAGAACTTTTTTTTCAAACATTTAACACCAAAATACAAAGCTGAATTTGGTTGCCTAATGAAGAAACTTTTCCATGTTGACCTGAATTAAACTTGTCCCCGTGGCAAAATAAATTTAGTCAAACTCTAGTTACGTCAATCGCAACCTATGCAGATCAATTGTTGTTCCTTTGATATTCAATAGACAACGCTCTATGACAATGCGAACACCATTCAGACCCTCATCAACTGCAATTTCTCTTAATGTCTTTTGTCTTTTTGTTAGTTTTTTTTTTTGCCCTTCGTGATGATATGTCATTGGATAATCCCATTTCAACTGATAATATTCAATAAGCGAAGTTGAATGAGATATCTTTTATTTTCATTAAATATAAAAAAAAAAAAGAAGATGTGGTATGATTGCCAATGAGACAACTGTCCACAAGAGACCAAAATGACACAGACAACTATAGGTTACTGTACGGCCTTCAACAATGAGCAAAAACCCATGCCGCATAGTCAGCTATAAAAGGCCCCGATATAACAATGTTAAACAATTCAAACGAGAAAACTAACGGCCTTATTTATATAAAAAAAAATGGAAGAAAAACAAATATGTAACACATAAACAATCGATAACCACTGAATTACAGGCTCCTGAATTAAAGCTTCAAAATTTTTTTAACTAGCGTTGCTTACATTCACAATGATCGCCATAGTAACCTTTCGGACAAATACATCTGTAATCGTTAACTTTGTTTCTGCACACACCATTGTTATAACAAATAGAGCTACTTACGTTCACAATGATCACCAGAGTAACCTTTCGGACAAATACATCTGTAATCGTTGACTTTGTTTCTGCATACACCATCGTTTTGACAAGGGCTAACGTCGCAAGGTGCATCTAAAATAAAATAAAAATATTGGGCTCTTCAAACGAATATATCTTAAGGTTTCAGATTCTCCAAAGAATAAATAAAAAGAACCACTTAAGAGATTATTTCAGAGGCACTTGTCTCCAAACAAACAAGTTGTTTTTCTTAAAAAAAGGAGGGCAACATGTGAACCCAACGCTGATTCGTTACCTAAAAAACAATCCGTGTATTTTTGTTTTTTGTTTCTTTTATGTTTTAAATTTGACATAATTGACTGTAAATAGAATAAGTGATGATGTTTTACATTTTTAAATTGCTTGACTATTTCATTTATGACTTTGAAATGTATTTTTTTCTTCGTGTTTAATAAAGAAAGTCCCAAAAATGTAATCTTATTGCAATTTCCAGTTTCTACAAACCGGATGCATGTCTAAGGTTAATAGACTATTTTCATATTTCCAACTTTTGACTCCAAATTATATAATGTTTTGACAGGTTAACTACTCTGTGGTACATGTAGGACATCCTGGTACTCGGTCAGTCAGGAGTAAACAAAAGAAGTAAAATCAAAACAATTTGTGGGGAAAATTTTAATGTTATCTGAAGACTTTGTCGTGTATAGAAAATATGAATCAGAATTTTTGTCCCTGAAATTGTACGCTTGATTTTACTCCTTTATGTTGCTCATATTTGCGCGAGTACCAGGATGTCCTACCACATAGTAGATAACCTGTCGAAAAATATAAACCACGGAGTCAAAAGTCGTTTACATGAAAATAGTCTATTGCACAGAACAATCGCTATATAACTATAAGCACACAGTTCGCTTTATAATCTGGGATGTATTTATTTCATCTTTCATATCTTCATATTTTGTTTCCTGGATGCTTTCAATAATTCATCTACTCATTATTGAAACTATCTGTACTCGTGGTTGATGTGTTCATATAGAGTAATTAACAGTCCAATTTCAATGTGAAATGTTACTCTGTGGCATAAAACTTATTAGGAGGTTTCGTATTTTGTTCTGAAAAGTAAAACACCAGCTTCAAGAGGACCTCGTATATGCTGACAATTATATTGGTTTCATAAAACATAACAAAGTTAAAGGATTTCCTAAAGTCACTTAAATCAAACATTCTACAGGAAAACTAAGTCTTGAAGAATTCCTAGTTTTCACAAGTTTTAAGAATACATGAACATGCTCTCAAAAGAACCAATCTATTTAAAAAGATATGTAGATATTAGTAGTTATATAGTGTGCTAGTGAACTAATACGATATATATGGGGTCAGTAAATTCCATATGGGATGAGAGCGAAGCACCATGTTGTTTTTATAAAGGACCGTAACACAACTACTAGCTGTGTCTTGAAATAAGCCCCGCCAACTAACCCCATATGACATATACACGGTCTCCACGCGGTTGCTTTTAGCCAATTATATTCCAAGATTTGTATAGGAGGTAAGATAAATATAGATACCAGGATTGAAATAGTTTTTGCGCGTTTCGTCTACAAAAGACCCATTAGTGACACTCAAATAAAAAAAAATGTCCAATTTCAAAGGCCAGATAAAGTACAAAGTTGAGCATTGGTAACCCAAAATTTCGACACACAGGTGAGTTTTTGCCAAATACGTCTCAGATAACATATTCCTAGGGTAGAAAATACTTAGTATTTCAAAAAATTCAAAGTTTATTATAGAGCAGTCACTCAAAAAAGGACAAGAGAAACAGCTAAAGGTCAGGAGTAACGAGGCTACCATGCTTCAAAGTCACATGTCCAGCTCTTACTGCCGTGGCCTCAATTTAGATACTAAATGCCAAAAATAAATAGATATAAGAAGACGTGATATGAGTGCCAATGAAACAACTCTCCATAACTGATATTGATCCATGCACGTGGGGTTTTTTTTTTCTCGCAAGAAATAGTAATTAGAAACCATACGTACTGATACTCTGGATTAGAATACGCAATTTCGTTATCACGTATATCTATTCTAGGCTCAAATTTAATGTTAGTTGACTATTGGGGGTGGAGTGAGATGTAGGCTTTTAAGACTCTTTCGACCTAAGTTTGGCCTCTGATGAAGGCAAACCATGAGTTGTCCCACCTGGGCCTTTTGACCTAGTTTGTAAAAAAAGTATTGCAGTAGGGAATTTTTGACAGACTTTGAAAGATCGGAGATGGGGAGGTATCTTGTACTTTTTAAACCTAAGTTTGGACGAATAGTGAAGACAAACCATGAGTTTTTCTCTCCTGAGCCTTTTGGTCCAGACACCTACGAGTTTGTCAGCCTACGGTTGGGGAGTGGGTTATCTTGGTATATCACATAGTGAAAATTAACCATTGCCGGCTGGCCAAACTAAGAGTTTCTTCACGTGGGAAATTATACAAGAGGTAGTGGTATATATGGCCTCTAAAATGGCACATAACACTTATACCCTAGACTCGTACGAGTTTGTCAGTATAGTGTGCTGAAGAGGGTTATATATCACAAAGTCAAAATTAAGTATTGCCGGCTAGCCAAACTAAGATATTCTCAACGTAGGTCCTTATACCAGAGGTAGAGGTAGATATTGCCTTGAAAAAAGCCTCTTACATAAATGAGTATAAGTTCTATGAGCCATTTAAGAGGCTATGCCTACCTCTACCTCTGGTAGTATGTCCCACGTAAAAAATCTCTTAGTTTGGTCAGCCAGCAATAGTTAATTTTGACCGTTTTATATACTAGGTGCAAATTAAAATTAAAGGTCTAAGCTCCATCAGACCAAACGGTCCAGGTGGAACAACTAATGGTGTGTCTCCAACACAGGTTTAATTTTAGGTTTAAAGAGTCTACCTGTTCAATCCCCTATAAACCCAATCTTTTAAAGTCTGTCAAACATTCCCTACGGCAATATTGTTTTAAATACTAGGTGTAAATCATAGGTTAAAGTCTAAAGTAACGTCCATTGTACCGTAAGGCCCAAATGGAAATTCCCTACGGTAATACTTTTGTACATACTTAGATGAAAATGATAGGTAAAGGCCTAAGGTCAATTGGGCCAAAAAGTATAACAAATTGAGAAAAATGACCTTTATAAAAATAAAGACTATAAAAATGAAGGATCCCCAAACCAGATCCTCTTATAAAAGAAATTGAAGGTACTTGAAGAACTTCCAAGACATTATCTAATCGAATGAATATGTAACTTACCAAATTCTAGGCAGATATGATTATTGTACATGGCCAGGATACATTGTTCTCTAACATCACATGGGTTTGGAGTGCATTCATCTTTATCCTATAAATATACAAAATATTTTCTGCACTAGGGAACGACCGTCATAGATATTTCATATAGACTTTAATACAATTTGAAATTTAATATAAAATTTATTAAATACAAGGTACATATACAAGCAAAAACCTTATCCGAAAACAAATCCGGTATATACGTTATATATAAGAGTGCTGTGGATTGTGTTTACTGAATAGAGCATAATGGTTAAAATGTGCATAGAATAGGGGAAAAAAGTAGTTGGAATAAAAAAGACACAAAAAAAAATAAAGAATAGAGAAAAAAATGGTAGATATCAAAACAAAAAACACACAAAAAAAAAACCACAGACTACAATTTAGCCTTCAGTGCTAGCGAACGTTCCACGTTCACACGTCCACGTGACAATGCTACCACAAGAAGAATTTAATATTTTTATAATTCGTGTAATGTCTTCATATCCTGCAAAAATGGCAAGCCAAGAATATTTAAAAAGACCTACCTTTTTCCAACCACCTATCTCTGTGTAATAAGAACTGTCCATAGAAGTAATACTGTCACCCGGATAGGAAACGGCAAGCAATTCACATTCTAGTTTATTTCGGTTAAAATTCACTGCGTTGCATTCCTTGTACAGCAAACAGTCACTAACACACATCAATGGACCAGTATTGTTAAAGGCCAAGATAACATGAGAGTCACTATATTTGTTTTTAGTGAACGAACTACCAGCTATGTTCAGTCGAACTCCCTCACTAACGTTTATAATCAACAACGAAATGAAAATTTCAAATAATTTTAACAACATTGTATCCCTCAATTCAAATAATTACCTGGACCTATTATTCACGCGGAATTTTATCAAGAATTCATGTGTTTTGTTGATTAGACGAAGTTGTATTGACTACAACTGTGTCATTGCGCTGTAAAAATGTAGATGCCTTGTTTTATCCTGGTTTTTTTTTTTTAATATAAGGCATGTTCAATTTGACGACAGTAATATTAAATACAATATTGAAGTTTTCGTGACTTGGTTTTAACCAATAGGAATAGTTTAGCTGAAACTACTGTTCATTGTTATTTATAGACCAACCGTTTCAATATTTCCAGGAGTTTGATTTGTTAAGCTAATGTGTGATATGAGACATTACAGAAATTCAATAATAAACATAATGCATTTGTTTGCTATAAATTCTTGTTTTATATTTATGGGTTTTTAGAAAAAGGTTATGTTTTTTTATATATTTGTATCATTTTTGTGCTAAGACTTTTATAAGAAAAAATGTTATCCCCTTTTAAGGAGTCAGCACTTTTGTCGTGACATGAAACATCATCCTTTGTTTGTTTGTTTGTTTTTTGTTTTGTTTTTTATTAATTTTATATCTATAAAATGTTAAAATAATCGAACGGATCATGTTTTCTACCATTTTTCAGAATATTCAGTTAGCATGGTTCTTTTTTTCAAGACATTTACATTTCGTGAGAGAGTATGGCTAATAGCTAATACCTGGAACGTAATACCGGAAACCAGGATAGTTCTACTGCTATATATTCAATGAAACTATTCCTGTAAATTGTATGATCTAAAAAACCAACACACACAATACGCACAGTAAAACTCAGTTCAAAAGAACTCCGAGTCCGATGTCAGAATAGGTAACAAAAGAAACTAAATAAAATGACAATGATATTAATTAACAAAAGGGACAACTAGCAGTTACTGACATGCCAGCTTCAGACCTCAAATAAACTAATTGAAAGATTATGATTGTCTTCATCATATGAATATCAGGTATAATCCCTCCCGTTAGGGGTTAAGTATTATACCATCAAAAAAAATATAAGAAGAGTCTGAACATAACCCATATCATGGATTTTACTTTCTTGTATAAAGTTAGTCTCTTTAAATGTGTTTGGCTAATACTAGAAGTTTTATAAAAGCGCGTTACATCTTTATACGCGAAGCAGAAGTGATACTCAATGGAAATAGTTGGAAGGCTGAATCAAGAATGAGGTTAACAATGTACTCGGGTAAGGTTTATGAATGTTTGTCAAATGTTCGAACTACTTGAGTTGTTTCCCATCAAAAACTATTTTACCCCATTCATTGAAGACTTCACCACATCAAAGAAAGGTCATTACCAAATCGGTGATATTCATGTTAGCATATGTGCTATCCGAAAATCTCCTCATTCCCACTTTTTTTTCAAATATTTATCATTACGTATTGTATTTTTATGTTTTTCGAAGTTGAAACTGAATATTAAATTCGACAATACATAATATAAAAGAGCACTGTCGATGCTTTGTGATCTCTTAACAATATGTTTTTCGTCTTGCTCTAATAGCTTTCAATTGAATACATTTCACAACAGATGATTAAGATAAGGCTTGATTGGTTATTTTAATTAATTATTTAATAATTAGTAACATGGATTTCAAAACAGATGATAAAGATAAGGTTTGATTGGTCATTCTAATTAATTATTCAATAATTAGTAACTTGGATTTCTAAGGTAACATGGCAGATTTTTATCAATAAACGACGTAAACACGAAACTATTCAATATTTTTCAAAGGATAAACTTTTATGTGTTAATCCAGCTAGATCAGTATTGTTTTGGCTATTTTATCACTTTCATTGTAAAATTGAAAATATCATTTTAATATCATAAAATAAGCATTCATGTGTTAATCCCACTAGATCAGTATTGAGTTCGGTATTGTGTCACTTTCATTGTAAAATATAAAATATCATTTTGATATTATTAAATACATCTAATATTCCAAGGCCTACAATTACAGTGCAAATGTATTTTTCTAATCGTCACGATTTTGTTTTTATTTGAATGTTGATTGATTTTAACTAAATCTTTGAGGGTCTCTATATAGGGGGTCCTTCAATTCCATATATTCTTTAAATTTTTTAAGCCATTTTTCTTTTTTCTATATAATTTTTTTTCTCTATTCCTGATGTTTGATGCACAATATTACCAAGTCTTCATTTTCTTGTTTTAATGTTATTTATTGTTTATTTTTATATTTTTGCCATGTATTCTGCATAATTTATATAAACTTTCATGATCTACTCATGAAACCCCACCCAGACCTTCATCTATAAAAGACAAACTGAATAACAAATCAAGCAAACATTCCATATTGTTTTTCTTTTCTTATAAATATCTTTACACGATGGAATGTCGCATTTTTTTTTTTAGAATTAATGCTTATAACTTTTTTTTTAATGAATCATTAAATACATGTAGTTGACATTTAATTTCATCCCAACTCTTAAAATAAATATGAAACTTAAAATTAAAAAAAAACGATGCATATATTTTTATAACAAGATGGATAGTTTTCATTATTAAACTTATGTACATAATTATACTTTTTTCTGAAGAAAATTCTTTAAGTTGTCCACATTTAGAAAAATATTGCTTTTTTGTAATAATTATTGCTTGCTTCCAGGCAGCAATTCGCCGATATATTGCATTTGCAATTGCATTACACAATAAAATTTATCATTCGTGATGACACGAGGTCTCACAATAAAGTGCACAGCTAAATTAAATAAAAACTTAATAAAAATCGTGTTTTCATAATCCTAGCTAAAAAATGTAATTATAAGTATTGAATGCTTCTTTTGTAACTTCATAGGGTTGTAAAAGCGTTGGCCATGCGCACATTTTTAGAATGAAGCGCTTCCGCGCTTCATACAAAATGTTCTTTGGTCAACGCTTTTACACATAAATAAAGTTACAAAAAGAAGCATTCATGTTAAACACGTTCCCAATATTCATGCTTTTTTGTTTTTTGTTTACTATAAGGTGACACTCGTTAAACTTCGGAGTCAAAACACGGCATTTAATGAGCTACCATATTCGTTAAATCATAACAGACAGACAGGCAGACTGAATTTCATATACATATGAAACATGGGAAATTTGTAGTCTAGAACTCGAAAGTGGTCTAACACATCAACCATTACTGAAATCTGCATTCTTCTGATTGACTAATAATTTCGCCTTTTTAGAATCTGAAGGACTATGGGTAATCTCATTGTTCGTACACCAAAATGAAAATAACGTTACGTCATTAGTTGTATTTCAATTGTTTGAAACATTTTTAACCAATCACAACGGTTTGGTGTACGCTTGTGAAAATATTACCCAGAATGCATTAGATTCTGAAACGGCAAATTGCTGAACCAAAGTAAACGAATTTTGTTTAAAAGAAAAAATATGTGACAGAACATAGAAGCATTATGAAATTAACCAAAAAATCTATCTTCTTGAATGAAGAGCTATATGCATACGAATTATACTAACATCTTATATACATGAAATTCAGCCCGTGGAAAATCTTAGCCTCGCAGTTTCAACGAATAAATCACAGTTATTCTTCTTCTTAAACTAGCTAGCTGGACCACTGTTGTGTTCACTTTTCGGTACACTTCGGTGCGGAGAATACATGCTTAGTTTACAAGTTAAGAGTGATTATTCCCATGGCAAGCCGGAAAACAATTTGACACATCTCGGCAGAGGGTATATATAGCGGAATCTGCTGGACTAGGTTTGTCGATTGCAAGAAAGCAGCAGCTTTTCTGTTCCATTTTTTTTATTCGTAATACATAACAATGTTTTTTAAGTTCGGTTTTTATGGCAGCATCCCTGTAGTGGAGAATACAGAGTAGCAAAAATGATTGCCATGCAAAAACTAATGTTTGGAACTCTCCAATGTTTTTCAGCAAGTTCACTGCAAGGACGCCTCTGAGAATGAGTTTCGGAGAAAACCATTCTGGAAAGTTTTATAATGAAAGAAACTGAAATAAAGGCTGTCTAACGATATTAAATTGTCATTTCTTAAGTAATATAGCCATAAGTAATTGATTGATTGGAGGTCAACGCCGTTTAGCCCAATTAGTCATTTCATGTCGGTCATTTTTTATTGGTGGAAAAAGCCGGGTGACGTATTTATCGTTGGTGGGGCAGCAATGGTTAACTACAGGCCAACAAGATTGATGATTATGCAAATGATGTCATATTACCTTACATAAAATCTTGCATCTATAAGTATCCGAGAGTAGACATTGTATTTGATGTTTACTAAATAAATGATTTAAAGGCTGTGACAAGACAGAGGCAAAGTTCTTGTGCTAGACGAAAAGGTGTTGGTTCTGATAGAACACCAAGTTTCTTGCCGACAGAATTGCTACTTTAGAGACTAAAAAAAATGTGTATGTTACTCACGGTGAAAATATTCTTTGCAATTTCAATAAGGGAGCTACCATTTGATTTTTATGGGGGGGGGGCTAGGATGAAAAATTTTGTCCTGCATTTTTTTTTAGCTGAAATCTCTGTCCTGCCTTTTTATTTTTCACTCTGTTCGGTCCTGCCTTTTTTTTTAGTTTATCCTGACTTTTTTTTACCTAAATTGTCGTCCTGACTTTTTTTTTTGTAAGTGTCTCATCCTGCCTTTTTTTTTTACTCAAAACTCCTGTCCTGCCTATTTTTTTCAAATTTCATCCTAGGCCCCCCCCCCCCCCCCCCCCATAAAAATCAAATGGTAGCTCTCTAAGGATACTTCCCATTTATCCTCTTGTAATCATGAAGAAGCAGATACACAAATGTTTGTCCGTGTTCGTGTTAATTGGCAATCTTACCACATCCTCTTTTTTATATGATTATGAAAATTGTTGTAAAAAGTAATTTTAGGTAGTACTGACACAGATGTAGTAGTATTAAGAATTGCAGCACTCTCAAAATTAGGTGGAACAAATTATGGATAGATATTGGAAGGAATAAAGACTTTTGATGGCGTCCTGTACGTGACATATCTAATGCGTTTGGTCCTCGTGTAGTTGCTCTTCCTTTCGTCCATGCATTCAGTAGATGTGACACTTTGTCGGATTTTCTTGGGGAAGAGAAGAGGTCAGTTTGGCTGCCATGGGAAGTATTTCCAGATGTAACGGACGTTTTTTTTTTTTTTTTTTTTCTCGCTTAAGTATGAAGACACAGACATGGACATCATAAAAGCATTTGTTTGCATCACGTAAGATAAAACAACATCACCATTTGCTGTTCAAAAGGCACGATGTGAATTGACTGCCAGGAAGCATTCCGCCTACAAGAGTTTGTTTTTCCGGAGCAATTCAAAAGAGAAACTATTAAAGAGAACATGTTTGGGCTTAACCTTATTCATTTATTCGACAGGTACATGTACCAAGTCATGAACACTGGGGTTGGATTCAAGAAAACATCAATGACAGTTGAAAACCAAAAATGGACTCTTTGGTTGCAGTTTCATTCTCGTGTCAGGAACTTTTGCGATGCGGAGGCTAAAAATGCCGCTGTTTTTGGTATAGCTGTAAATGCTACCGTCCTGGCCTTCCTCGTTCGGGTTTTTGTATTGGCAACTGTCGGATAATTATAAGATAAGCAACGTGTCTTTCGAACCAATCTATGCATTTAAACTTAACAAAGAAAATGATACCACTTGTAAAGTTGATTGTTTTAAAAAAAAAAACGTTTTTGCCGCCATTTTGGAACAGGAAGTCACCCTTTTCTTCACTGTTTATGTGTTGTGTTGTCGTACTTTAGGATTTTTTATTTACGTTTTATCAAAACTTACATTGGATTATACCTATAACACAGCTTTCAAGGATTTACGAAATGTAGCTAATTGGATATGACGCCATTTGCAAAATGAGCGGTGGCCATCTTGAAAAATGGAATTTTTATATGGCCAGCAGCTGATTTTTTTTTTAAATATCATTTAGTCAACCTTTATACCAAATATCATTCTTGTAACACGATTTGCACAATTATTTCCGTTATATCTCCCACTAAAGGAAATCATGGTTATGATGTTTCATGATGAGAGAACAAATTGTTTGACAAATATGTTAACATTTACAACCATGAGTTTAAGGATCCTTATTTGAGACACATCATTACACGATAAACTGCTTCATAACGTGTGTGGTAAAAGTTGATTGATATGCATGGCTATTCTGTATGCATTAATCTACAAAGCGAGAATACTTTCAACTTTCATCAGCTAAGAGACTGCTAGCTTTTTTTCGAAAAGCTATTATTTGTTTCAACAATTAAAAATTTCCGGATCGAACCCGATACCGATACCAATAGTATTTCTATTCGTCACAAGTAATTTCCAGTAGAAGTTACATGTTACTTCTGTAAATCCCTCCACTATATAAGGAGAACCTTGAATTATTCCAGTATATATCTAGGTTCCAATTTACGGGTACAGTTTTGAGCAAGTCTGTTTTCCTCTATTTCAATACCACTATCAATTTTGGTTAATTAGCTAAAAGATGAATTTAGTATATTAAATTGTTTACTCATGTTTATTGTAGTAAGAAAACCAGGACGGGTTCAAACAGAAAGATTCCGAAAGCAGAAAAACTGAATACCTTACAATTTAGTAGTTCCTCAGAAAAATGATACCAACATTTTGAGTTGGCTATCCTGACTTGTGTAAAATGATAGAAGTGTTCGGGAAGGGGGGAGTAGATAATAAATAAAGTTTAACCCTTAAACCAAATTTAAAAAATCCTTATATAGTAGTTCCTCAGAAAAATGTGACAAAAATTTTCAACTCGGCTCAGTATCATGTATAAATTGATACAAGTGTTCGGTAAACAGGAAGATGTTGAGTGATGTATCTAAATTCAAAGGCATCACACGGTATAACTGACTTTAATAAACCCTGACCAAATGTCAGATATCCTTGTAATGTACTTCCTGAAAAAGATGCGACTAAAATATTCCGTGATGGGACGGACTGACAAATGGATGGATAGACTGAGTGACGGATGGATGGACAGACGACATGGCCCTAAAAGGCTTCCGTAACAGACTGAGGTAGAACAGTATACCCCCACTTTTTTAAAGCGGGGTATAATTATAAAATATAACAAGCATGTGTCCATAGTACACGGATGCCCCATCCGCACTATCATTTTCTATGTGCAGTGGACAGTTAAAAAGGGGGGAAATTGTTAATTGGCATTAAAATTAGAAAGATTATATCATATATAGAATGAAATTCAAAACAGTGTGGCTAAATTCATCCATTGACTGGGACAATTTACGTGAACGTTTGTCTGTAACGACCACTGTTCACGACGTACCTACGATAGACATTTAAACTGTGAGGCAACCAAAGGTTTCTTAACGCCTTTAATTATAAAATAATTCGAAAAATTAATCAGGAATAACCTTTATGTTTTGATTTATATAATTGATATAAAATAAAACATCGTGTTATTTCTGATTAATTTTTCGAATTACTTTATTAAGGTGTTGAGAACCTTTGGTGACCCCATAGTTTAAGTGTCTTTAAAAGTACATAGTGAGCAGTGGTCGTTACATACAAACGTTCACCTAAATTGTCCCAGCCAATGGATGAATTTAATGTGTCAATCAATGGCCACAACCACACTGTTTTGAATTTCATTCTATAGGGAACATGCATGTTTACTAAATTTCAAGTTGATTGGGCTTCAACTTCATCAAAAACTACCTCGACCACAAATTTTAACCTGAAGCAGGACAGACGGACAAACGGACGAACTAACGAACTAACAGAGACACAGACCAGAAAACATAATGGCCATTAATAAGACATAAAAAATCTCGCTACAAAAGCTCACGTAAACTTATGATACTTCGAAGAACTCATACCTGAGGGGGAGGACAGGGGTAAGGGAGACAGGGAGAAAGGGGGTAGGAGAAAGGAGAAAGGGGGTGGGAGAAAGGAGAAAAGGGGTAGGAGAAAGGAGAGGAAGGCTGGGAGAAAGGAGAAAAAATAAAATATCTCTCCTTTTAAAAAATGATCTAATATTTCAAGAAAAAATATCTCAAAAGGAGATGTTTTATTCTAATGGGAGAAAGGAGAACGGGGGTAGGAGAAAGGAGAAGAGGGGTGGGAGAAGGGAGAAGGGTACCCCCTGTCCTCCCCCTCATACCTTCTTAGAAAAGAAACATTTGTATACTACTACTGATGTCGAACATTTGCCCAGGATGGCCAACATTATTTTGAATCAAATTCTAGGTATTTATCGGCTAGCCGGAAAAAAAGACACTCTGATTAGGATGGTCTTATTAAAGCGTATCACATTTGTGTGTACGCAGAAGAAATATATAATTTTACAAAATATACACATTTTTTCATGATAAATTTCAATTTGAAAAAATACAAATTATTTATGCAGACGATATCGTATATATACATGTATACTATGTAGATTATACTGGTCATTAAACTACTGTTTTCTCACCATGGTTATGAAATAACCGTTTTACAGATGATATCCGTATGTCGTAAGTACAATTCCTTTCCCTTTTCAAGAATGTGACCTACATTTACAGTATTCGACTATTTACGGGGTTTGTAATAACATGAGTAACACGACAGATGCCACATGTGGAGCAGGATCTGCTTACTCTTCCGGAGTACTTGAGATCGCCCCAAGTTTTTGGTGTGGTTCGTGTTTCTTAGTCTTCAGTATTCTATGTTGTGTCTTGTGTACTATTAATTGTCTGTTTGTCTTTTACTTTTGTTTAGCCATGGCGTTGTCAGTTTATTTTCGATCTATATGTTTGGTATATTTCGCTCCTCTTTCATAAAATCACCGACAAGTTGGAATCTCAAACCCGATGTCTTGTTTTTTTTTTAAATGCTGAAAATCAAATAAAACATGAAAATTTCAAGCAACTATAACATATAAGTTTCTTAAGCTTATGAACTCTACCAACAAAATATTGACAATAAATGACGCAAGACTAAAAAATTAGAAGGCAAAAAGTTTTGGATACCTTAAAATATTGGGTCCGAAAAAATTATGTAGACTTTGAAATGTCTATAGAAACTCTCTAGGACTACATCAAAGATATAAATACATGTATACCCAAACTCCGTGGAAACAGGAGCTAATTTTAAAGAATTATCATTTGCCAGATGATAAACTGTTTATTATATCTTCTACGGTATAATGGTTCAGAAAGGCTCGAAAGCAAAGGAAACAAATTATAGATGTGTAACATTAAGACTATCATGGTTTGGAAAAACTTTTTCGCCATCAGTCATAAAAGTTATGTGTTGTTGTACTTTTGTGGGAGATATCATTGAGTTGATTCTTTAGGATTTTTTTTCTCATTTGTAGATATATATAAAATATACATTATTGTTTTACATATGTCATTTCGGGGCCTTTATAGCTGATTAGGCGGTATGGGCTTTGCTCATTGTTGAAGGCCGTATGGTGACATATAGTTGTTAATTTCTGTGTCATTTGGTCTCTTGTGGAGAGCTGTCTCATTGACAATCACACTACATCATCTGTTTTATATATGGAAAATTATAATGTATTATTCATTACAGAACCTTTTTCTCCAAAATTACATTTCCTTTTTAAAAGGGGGAATGTCCGGTTTTTGTTTTTATTTTCCTTTTTAGGGGGAATGTAAGATCTAATTCTCTTTTTTATAGCACTTTTACAAGTAATTGTGACTTCAAAAGAACAAATATACACATTATTTAGCACGTATATCCTTCTTATAATGACTCGACGGCACTTGAGATTTCGGTGGTCACGTGATGTTTGTCAGCTGTTGAAGCAGTTTGACATCCCATCGTGTCACGAAATTTGATCCTCCCACTGGTTGAGCGTAAACAAAGGATTGTGAAGAAATTTTATAAGAAAGAAATCATCAGTAATTATAGATTTATACATCAATTAACACGTGGATTATTAAAAGAAAATATAAATAGATGAAATGTAAGTAATGTTTTTAATATTTTATATAATTATTATACATAAATCATATGATAGTTGTGTATGTGTAATAAGGTACTGGTGACGCTAGCAACTCGTGGGAAATTATTTCTTAGCTTATTTACCATGTTTACAGTAGAACAAAATCATTAATAACATGTTGACTCGTGTTATCATTTTTTGTTGAGAAACGAATAATTATGTTTATTATACGTTGATTTTTGGCGGCAACGTAATATTCAATGATTTTTATGATTATTCTGATTACAAAGTCAATTGTACATCTATGAGGGGAGATTAAAACGTAAAATCGACGTGTTTTAATTTGTCTAAAATATATCTATTGATTTAATATAATTTTTTTTCTTGATTTTTAAAACAAATATTGCTTGAATTTTATTTATAAATGATGCAAATCAATTTTTCTGATGAAATACTTGTTAATATCGAGAACCCCCATCATGAGAAACGTTAATTATATTATGTAATCGCTCCGTTTCGTTGCGATAAAGTTTATTTTACGTTGATATACTGTAAACTGAATATTTAATGACCTGTCCTGCCTTGAAAGACTATGATACGTCGCTAGTTTGAGAAAGAAGTGAGGGTGTATAGGGGCGTATATTCTTATTTATGTAATACTATTTTTATTGAACATTGTTCGCATTAGTTTTCCTTCTTATCGATTTCCTGTTAAGATTATTTATGACACTAATTCGTATTATATTAACACTGACGATGCAGAACACAATTTCCTTATGTGCAAATGTAAAGATTTGAATTAGAAAACATAATAAAAAAAAGTTAGATTGAAAATATCCCTTTGTTTTGATATCAGCTGTTGGATAATTTTGTTAAAAAAACACTTTAACCATGTAGTTTACTGGTTCATGTTAAACACGTCATCAAAATAGGTACATGATTGTCTCATGCACCTTTTTAACCTATTAAAATTGAAAAATATTTACTTATTATTAGTATTACAAAATTGGGATAGATTTTCGTCAAATATGGATAATGACAAAATGAATGATATTCCAGAAAGGATAAAATATTTAAAACCAAACCAAGATCTTAAGTTTTCTAGAAATTGTATATACATGTATGTAACATTAACTTATTTTGTTTCCGATAGTCCGTATGTTTCCGATTGACCTAAAACATAGTATTGGTCATTTGGTTTTAATAAATAAAATCGCATAACTACCATCTTTATAAGGAGAAATCCGTACTGAATAAATAAAGTTTATAAAATTGGAAATACGCCCAGCTTTTCTAAACTCGTGTATTTACACAGAAATAGAAATAGAAATCAAGATTTATATTTTCAATTGCATAACTACCATATTTTCCAAAAAAGAAAACCCTTAACAAATAAAGTGTGTAAAATTGGAAATACGGGCTTTTCTGAAGAAAAAAAATGTCTGAACTCATTTTCACACAAATAGAAATCTTGATCTATATTTTCACCTGATCATGATAATGTGACATTTTTGTTAATCTATAATTGATACAATTTTTTTTGACATTCTATCCCTAATATGGCTGATTAACCACAAGTACTTGGAAAACATATACGATTTCCAATTACTTATATATTGACAAGTGCATTTCGTATGTTTGTTAATGAGTGTATTTGTAACTATATATATATATCAATCCTTAAATGGTTAGAAAAAGTAATTAAGTGCTTTGGACTTTAATTCATGGTTACAAAGTGTCCTACACATGCATGACATGCATGCATTTGTCATGTCAAGAAGGTTTATTCTGAACAAAACTTGTTTGTCATGTCCAAACTACACGGTACTGTCGCGCTATCTTTTATGTAAAGTAAACTGGAAACCTGTTGTTGTTACTGATCGCTTTAAATGGCTAACGGTGCAGTTTTTAAATGGAACAAATACCCCCAGAAAAGTCGTCCTGAAAATGCATGAAATATTTGCCACTGGACGTTAAGCAACCAACAACCAACCAAATACCCAAAATACATTTAGAGTGTTGCAACAGATAGATGTGTATGCAATACACAAAGTTAATTGTCACGAGTCTGCACTAAAAACGAAACGGGAACTATTAAAAATACGACAAAGTACCAGATCAAAATGATGCATGAAGCACCAACTATTCTTCTGTTATAAAGGTGGTTATTTTTTTCAGTTTGATTATAAAGTTCTCTAAAAAAAATTTATTAAAAACAAAAAGTTTTATATAGGAAGTTAGGAAATAGTATTTTTTTATTTAAAACAAAATCGATTTAGACACAATTCTTGTTCCTGTTTTCATAAAATAAAAATTCTGAAAAAATAATTTAGTTACCAGCAACACGAAACATCAACACTATGTAAATTATGGGCGATGCCTAAGACGTCTACAAAAACAAAAGTGTTACATCTGGCATAAACATGATAAAAACTCAACTGAAACATGTGATTAATTAAGAAGTCATTTGAAACATCGAATTTCACAAGTGTAAGAATATTATATTACTCAGTCATACGCGTAAGAATTTGCCGATGCAATTTAAGAGGGTGGTAAAGGGTTATTTTCGTGCAACGTGGTCGCCGTTTTTTTTTAAATGGATTCAATTTTGTTTTTTGATAAAGCGGAAAGGCCTTTGATGTTGTTCCTTATCAAAGTCTTTATTTTTCGTGCAACGTTCATGACAGAAATTGTTTCACTTTCAACGTGAAATTATGTCTTATTTCACGTTTTTTTCGTGCAAGCACCCCCACTTTACCACCCTCATTTAAGTGAGGGTCAGTGTGGTTTAGTATTTCCAACAAAACTAGCAAAAAAGTTCTGTGGTTTGGTTTATGCAAACAATTTGTATCGACTATCGATATAACTGTAGATGCAAATTTGAAAATACTACACACATGATAAATTAGTTCAAATTCATTCTAAACAAAAAATTGAGAACAGAATAGATAACTCAGTAATCAGTAATTAAAATGTTACAAGGATGTGTTTACATATTCGTTCAACACGTGTACATTCGTTCAACACCTATGAAAATATGAAAATTCGTTGTCTTTTTAATTTGAATACTGAATACTCTGTTGACCATTTTAACTTAGTTTCTCTAAGACCTAGATAAATTTCAGTTCCTGACCTCTTCCAAAAGTTATACAATGACTGTAAAATACGTTCTCTTTCAACGTCCGAATTTGTTTTCATGGAAATACATAGTACATGTAAACATGTTTAAATGATCCCCAAACTGTGTTCGTCACTTACAATCCCGGTACCGATTTAAATGACCAAGGCTGTGAATGAATTGTTACTGTATATCACATGCAGCTGCATTAATTGCAAGTTAAGATTTTCTGTCTTATCATGAACTAGTGGCTGATGTACAACTTCAAATTTTCTATGTCTTATCATGAACTTTACAATTGGGACTAGTTGTAATGTTCTGTTAATCAAGACATATTTTCTGTGTTACCAATTATAATTCATCGATAGAGTAACTGCGGTTACTCTCTCGGTCTTTTGTTTTCGTTTCTCGCCAGCTCGCGAGAATGTATTCATTGCAGAGCGGCGGAATATAGACACTGGTTTAATTGGGTTTATCACTGTGGTTGGGTTGTGTATTAAGTAAAATGTGGTTAAGCTTTGCATAACTGCATTGTATTTCTCTTGATTTTGCACCAATCTGGAATATCGACAACCAATTCGTCTCAAGTGTCAGGTGTTTTAGAAAATAATTAAATAGAACAAAGAACACATTTATCGATCGAAAGGCAATCAAAATAAAGGAGCTCATTGTTCTGATTCATTACATGGTCAATCTGTCCAGTTAATGACCTCTTGAATGTTACCAGGGTTAACATCTGCTTATTAGATATCCATTGAAATAATTAAAAATTGCGCCTAAAATAATGGATACCATAAGGGCTTAAGTATGCATGACGGGTAAATGAAAATAAGGGTATCATTCTTGAAATAGAGGCTCTGTTTGGGGTTCTTATAACTACACCATCGATACTCTTTTTATCTCCCGCTTAGCATGCTTAGCGGCCGGAGGAATTGCAATGCATGACGAATAAATTAAAGCAAGGGTATCATCCTTGAAATAGAAGTATGATGCTAGTAAAAGAGGCTCTGTTTCCGGTTCTTAAAATTACATGATACATGCAGATACTCTTTTATCTTCCGCTTAGCGGGCGGAGAGTATGCATGACGGACGGTAAATTTCTCCGACCAGCATCCGTCCGGATGGCTTCTATTATTACAACACCTATACCTATTGTATGTATTATTAACTTGTTCCCGTCCTGTGTTATGCATGTGACACCTTAACGGTGAATATAAACCAGTATTACATAATATTTAATGGTATATTTAAATGAAATTAGAAGTGGTGAGACTTTAGTAAAACATTGAATCCTATAAGTCGGTTTAATAAGCTGACTTTTCGGTATGGGTTAGCTCATCAAGGAAGGCCGTATGTTGACCTATAGTAGTTTAAAACTTCTACGTAAGTTGGTCTCTCGTGGAGAGTTGTCTCATTGTCAACCATGCCACATCTTCTTATTTCATTAAGTTTAGCATTCTAATAATCATAAATGCCGTAAACATTGTAAACCGCCACAGTGGTCTCGTGGTAGCGTGTTCGCCTCGAGTGATGGTCCTCAGTCCCATTGGCCGTTTTAAAATGGAACCTAGATTGTTTACCTGTTGAAAATTTGATTGATTGAGTACACCTTACAGCTTTGTATTTTTGGAAAGTAATGTTTTTCCCATTTTATTATTTTTGCAATGGAAGATGACATGAAATTCATAACAGACATCCAGAATAGAGCAAAAATTACATGGTCTCTGCTGGTCTATTGGTATAGTTATGCTCATTGTTGAAGACCTATAGTTGTTAACTTCTATATATATACGTCAGTTGGTCTCTGGTGGAGAGTTGTCTCATTGTTAATCATACCACATATATTTAGGTCTCGACAGATGTTAATTTTATAATTTGTTTTATTATTATCTAGATCTGTTTCATACGTTCATTGCCTTGTTATCCATCTTTTAACAGGTATACCGAATGTAAAAAATACCATTGCAATTTGGAATTTCATTGCCGATAACTGTCAGCATACCTATAGTTTTAACCAACAACAATTTTTCTAAAAGTCAGGAATGTAACTCCTGTATGCATAGCTCTAATTCCTAGTATTGGTTTGGCTATACTTTTTTCCCTTCTTGGTTGTATCAGCTCTTTAACGTTTCTTTTAGATTTTAGATGTTATGTAAGCAGACAATGAACTTTTAACGGTATTTTTAAACGCATTGTTGCGTTGCTAGTTATACACCAGCTCCGTAAGAGGGTATACTTTTTTTTTATCCCAACCTGTCAACGTCCGTATGAAAGTACGTCCATTTAATCCCCGTTGAATTCTCAAAAACTACAAATAATAACTTCCTAAATTTGTATGCCCCCGCCGAAGCGGAGGGGGCATTAAGTTTTACCCTTGTCCGTCTGTACGTACGTACTTACATACGTCCCAAAATTGGTTTCCGTTCTTTAACTTAAGTCTGTCTCAACCAAATGTTATCAAACTTATACACAATGATTATTACCACAACACATAGATCAAGTTTAATTTTGGTGGCGTCACTTTAACCGTTCTAGAGTAATGCCCCTTTTTGCAAAATTTTTCATTTCCGTTGTCTAACTTAAGTTTGCCTCAACCAAATGTTATGAAACTTATACACAATGCTTATTACCACAATACACAGATCAAGTTTGAATGTTTTTACTGTTCTAGAGTTATGGCCCTTTACAAATGGAAAGATTTAGCAATTTTTCATTTTTTTTCTAAAAATAACAATGGTGTCATTGTTCAAGTAATTTTTATAAATATATTGTTAAAATTGGAGTTATCTTTCTTTGTCCATGATTATAGTTGAATCAACTACAATCAATGATTTATACAATGCAATGTTTAATTTTGCCTTCCACTGATAAAACACAGATCAAGTTGAATTTGGGTAGTGTTTCTTTGACCATTATTGAGTTATGTCCCTTTATAAATAGAAAAATTGCAAAATTTTTAGTTTCCGTTCTGTAACTTAAGTTTGCCCAAACCAAACATTATGAAACTAAACACAATACTTATTACCACAAAACTAAGATCAAGTACAAATTTGGGTAGTGTCACTTAAATTGTTCTTGAGTTATCATGTCTCTTTATAATGTTGTACAGATGTAAGCGGGGCATCATCTGTGTCCATGGGGACACATTCTCCATTTATTTTATCAGGCTTCATGTCGACATGCTTTACCGAATGACGAAGTTTCAAGTTCTTCAATCATCATTTTCCTGTTGACCAAATACTTATACATTCTAAACGTAATGGTCATATAAGTTTTTGTGGTATTTTTCTAGGAAAGTACAAATAGAAGCTTCCTAAAATTTGCTATTTAGGGAGCTACCATTTGATTTTTATGGGGGGGGGGGGGCTAGGATGACAAATTTTGTCCTGCATTTTTTTTTAGCTGTAATCTCTGTCCTGCCTTTTTATTTTTCCCTCTGTTCGATCCTGCTTTTTTTTTTAGTTTATCCTGACTTTTTATTACCTAAATTGTAGTCCTGACTTTTTTTTTGCAAGTGTCTCATCCTGCCTTTTTATTTTACTCAAAACTCCTGTCCTGCCTATTTTTTTCAAATTTCATCCTATAATAATATTATTAATAATAATAATATTATAATTATTTTAAAGAAACTACTACGTTCCTATCATAGGACAGATATTGTCATGATTATGATGAGTGACTGTAGTAGTTACGGTTGTTTAAAAAAAAAGAGTTTAATGACGAGTTAACTCGACTGATTCACTGAAACTGGTTGTTTTTCAAGGGAATGGATGAGTAAACACGCCAAGTAACGCTGTACAAATAACCTTTATTACTTAAAAAAGTATTATGCGCTAAAAATAATTAAATAAAAAAATATATCAACACTTACAATCTTATACTCTTTTCGCCATGAAACGGGTTTAATATACGTTGACATGTTTGCAATGAAATAAGATGACCAACCATTAAACATTGGAATAATGCGACCTTGAATCTAATTCAATCGTGGATCAGTCTTTACTTTTTGATATTTTTATTGATTTTTAAGTGTTTATTTCTTCAGGATTGGGGCATTGGGGAGTATTGTATCTTGGAGCAGTGTCTCGGGATCTGCGGACGATGATTGGATCGATAGAGTGAACCATATATGGACAGTTCTATTATTAGCCCTCTTTGCAGTTGTAGTAACTTCCGGTCAGTATATATTAGGCGATGCTATACAGTGTTGGACGCCTGCACAATTCACAGGACAATTTAATTCCTACGCAAAATCTATATGTTGGATTTCAAATACATATTACATTCCCCAAGGTGATACTATTCCAGAAAACATCGCCACAAGACAGGATGCAGAAATCACTTACTACCAGTGGGTACCTATTATACTATTGTTTCAAGCGTTGATGTTCAAAATACCAAATATAGCATGGAGATTGTTAAATGGATATTCCGGCATAAATATGGACAAAATTTGCACTTTGTCAGAGTCTACTCTTATGGCGGCACCTGACGACAGACTGAAAAATATATCGCACATTGCAAAGTATATGCACCGATGGATTGAAAGCCAAAGAGATTTTCATGACAACGCACTCGTGCGTATGCGTCGGCGTGTTTCCAGCGTCATAATTTTCTGTTTAGGAAAACGTGATGGCACTTTTTTAACTGGATATTACATTTTTATAAAGTTTTTATATGCAGCAAATGTAGTTGGACAGTTCTTTCTTCTAAATGCCTTCATGGCAACTGACTACAATGTGTTTGGTTTCGAAGTAATGAGCTACCTGTTTACAAATGGAGAATGGACACCATCACCACGTTTTCCTCGCGTGACTTTGTGTGATTTTGTTATTCGACAATTGAGCAATCACCATCGCTATACAGTTCAATGCGTCCTGCCATTAAACCTTTTCAACGAGAAAATTTTCATTTTTCTTTGGTTCTGGTTGTTTCTTATGGCCTTCCTCACATTCTTTAATTTCGCTTCTTGGTTATATTATACTTTATTCAAAGAAAACAGAACTCGCTATGTGAAGAAATACTTGAATCTTTGTAACGAGATTTCAACGGGATTTGACAAAAAGTTAGCTAGAAAGTTTGCTGACGATTATTTAAGAAATGATGGTATTTTTGTCTTGCGTGTGATAGAAAAAAATAGTTCCGGCATGGTGCTCTGTGATCTTGTTATAAGTTTATGGAAATTGTTCAAAGAGGAATATGGAACTGCAAAGAAACCGGAAGTGATAGATACTGAACCCGTAAAAAATGGAAAGGTAAACAACGACGGTTATATATCAAAGACCCCTTATGACGTTTCATAAGACATTGAGAACAATCGCTGGAATGTTGATGAATTAACAATTTGCCATCTTTAAGATTGTTCGTGGAATTAGGAACTCCGTTGTAGATATAGAAAAAAATACGTTCGATGAAAATTGTTGATGTTTTATCAGTTTGAAGGGAAATCTTCAAGTAGTTTTTTTAAGTATAATTGCGCATTAACTATAAGACTATAAATTGAATTAGATAACCCGTAGAAAAACAGTTCAACACTTGTCGGTTATTGACCATTGAAACAGACACTTGTTCCATTTTCACGTTAAATACATAACCAATTGTAACCTATGTTTATGTGTCATAGATTTAATAGAAAAGTTGTTCATTATATATAACAACTGTCAAGTATGGTAAGAAGAAGATATTTATTTTGTTTGAATGGTTATAACTGTTTTAGGAATATTTTAAGGAAGCGATCTCAATTTTTAAAATAGCTGCCATTTTTATTTTATGAAGCCGGGGACCACCAGACCATGTTAAATGTGAAGGAAAGGAATGATATATTTAAACAATACTTTACGAACAGTGTGCGTTCAAGCATTCATGGAATTCATTAGCGATCCTACTTAACCATGTTAACAAAAGTATTCTGTTCTTTATGATTTTTTTACATTTTCTAAACATTTTTTTTGCTTCAATAAGTGGATATTATGAAAAATTGCCAATGTCTGGTCATTAAGAAAACAACAGATAAAAGGTTCAATATATCTTTTCTAACATGAAAAGAAAGAAAAGAAACCCATTGAATGATTGAGATTCATTAGAACTCTAATTTAACTAGTATAATTTTTTTTTATAATTTCTATGGACGATTCTGTCATTGTGTGGAATTAACTTTTAAAAGGGATAAGATGCCATTTATCAATGATAAGGTTTCAAATTAAACTTTTTTTTTGTAGAAAATCCATTTTGGTCTGATGGTCTAATGCTTAACACTTTATAGATTCTAAAATGTGCCATGCGTTTTCTCATATACTTACACAGTCCTGAATAATTTGTAATATTCATTCCACATCACACAAATCATGCGCATAATTCAATCGGATTCAATATGCCGGCCATTTTCTGGCCTTTTTTTAATTTCATGTTCATCCAATGTTATTAAGAAATCGACCATTCATGTACAATGTATATGTTTGTGTTTATATATTGTTTTGTATGTACATATATTTAGGAATAATTCAACCTGACCACAATTTTTATTTTTATAACAAATTTTAGCTGGAAAGGGACCAATCTTTTTATACTTTTACAATGTGTATTTCATGTGTAGAGAAGTGTATTTTTTGTATTTTTGTATATTTGTATTATTTTTGCATTTTGGTTTAAAACGGAAATTTATTAATGTTTTTGCAAACTTTTATGGGTAGTAATGGTAGTGACCCCCTCCATAGAAGTAGTCGCAAACAACAAGCAGTGGGTATCCCGATCCAAAATCCGCGGACGGTTCCGAAATTTCGCGGAGAGTTCCGAATACCGAGGAGCAATTTCACGAGACTGCAACACGGCAGGTACATAAAATCTGAATCCGATTCCAACGGAGCATAATCTTTCGTAGAAATAGGATTCAGATTTAAAGGTGTAACACCACTATTTCGGGCCCGGCCAGAAAGCACATCAGAAAGTAGTACATATTTAACACAAAATAGTTCCTTCGCATGGGTGTAACTTTCATAATATGTAGAATATTTAGGTAATTTTGGTATCAAATGTAAAAAGC